>NC_041383.1:624415698-624521517 GCF_002162155.2 Triticum dicoccoides
CCGACCCCCTCTCACTTCTCCCTCACTCTCCCGCGTCCTCATCCTCTCCCCGGAACACTCTCCCCCTCCTCTGTTCTCCTCACCCGAACGGAGCCGTCGCCACCGACGCCGTTCGCCGCGGCCACCACCACCCTCTCGCCTCCCCGACGCCTCCCAGAGCTCCGTTGTTCCGCCCTCGTCCTCCTCATCGTCTCACGCGACCAGAAGGGCCCCGAGCAGCCGCCATCGACATCGTCTTCAAGCTTCGGCCCCGGCGCCCTTCTCCGTCAATTCGGCCACTCCGGCGCGCCCCCGAGCCCACTAACCCTCCCTGCAGCTCCGCGGTGAGCCCTTGACCCGATTCCTCCTCTCCCTGTGCCCTACCTCCCTCTCTAGCCGCCGTTCACAACGAGCCGAGAACCCCACGCCGCCGGCGATGCCGCCGCCGTCACTATAGCCAGCAAGGCTCGAAACCGAGCACGGCACCGTGCTCCTAGCATCTTCAGGAGCTCGGCGAGCCCCTTAGCCATCCCTCCCGTCCTCTGTGGCCTCGCCCCGCTCGAACCCGAAGCTCCGACCGCCGCACTTGCCATCGCCGTCGTCGGCTCCGGCCACCCCAGCCGCGGCCACAGCCACCGCTGGACGCGCCGCGTCGCGGACGTTCCAATGAGCCAAACCGTGCGCCAAACCATCGCCCCTAGCTCGAATCCGAGCCGCGCCGCCGTGCGGAATGGTCGCCGCCGGCGATACTCCGGCGACTGCCGACGTGGCACGCTTAATTAGCGCTAATGACGCCCTAATCAACCCCCACAGCCACTGACAGTGGGCCCCACCCCTGGTCAAACCCCAGTCAGCGCTGGGTTTGACCGGGATTAGGTCCTGTGTCACTGACGTGTGGCCCCCACACGTCAGGTTTGACCGGACCAGCCCCTGTTGACCTGTGACGTCATGCCAACGTCATGCTGATGCAATATTCAATTTCTGGAATTTAGTTTATTTTATTATATTCAGGAAATTCCAGAAAATAGCTAAAACTTCTAAAATTCATAGAAAATTAACCGTAACTCCAAATTAAATAAATTATATATGAAAAATTATCAGAAAAATTCAAGGAATCCATCTGTTCCATTTTCATGCATGTTAGAACAACTTATAGATGCTGTTTACCACAAATTATATAAAGGGCATTTAAATAATCACATATGGAGTTTGAATTTGAATCTTATATTCAAACCAACTTCATTTAATCTGTTGCTAGTTGCATTAGCTCAAAACACATTCATATTGCCATGTCATGAGCATGCATCATATTGTGCATTGCATTGATTGTGTTCCCTTCTGTGTTGCCGGTATTTGTCCCCTCTCGATAGACGTGATACCGATGATGTGATTGTTGACACTGATGAAGACTCAATGTTATCTTCAGAAGTGCCAGGCAAGCAAAACCCCCTTGTTCATTCCGATACAATCCTACTCTCTCGCTCCTGCTCTCTTTTAATGCATTAGGACAACACCGATTCATCTGTTACTTGCTGCGGTAGTTGAACCCCTTTATCCTTTGCATGACCTGTCATTGCCACAGTAAATAGATGAAACCCACTAGCATGAGTAGGAGTTGTTTGAGCCCTGTTGTGCCTACTCATTCATGCTTGTTTGTCATGCCTGCTACTGCTTAGAGTCGAGTCAGGTCTAATTCATCCGGGATGAATCAGAGGTGTGTGAACATGTCCTACTGTGTGTGAGCTAAGTGTGTGAACACGATTTGGTAAAAGGTGTCGGTGAGAGGCCATGTAGGAGTACATGGTGGGTTGTCTCATTGAAGCCGTCCTCGGGAACTGAGTTCTGTGTTTGTGATCCATGATTCAGCTACTACCATACATTGGGCCCTGAAATATGACCCCGCTCGACTTCTTATTCACCCTTGTCCTCTGTCCAGGAGTTGCAAGTAGTTTCTGGTGTTTGTAGTATGCTGGAGGCCATGGACAGCGCTGACCGTAGGGGTGGGCTGTGATGCGGTAGGCACGTGGCCGGGTATACCGAGCGCCCGTTTGGTGTCACGGAACCCTGTTCACATCGTTTGGGGCTGTGAGCGAAACTCCGGCCGGATCTCCTCATGGATGGAACCCGAATAGGCGATAAACCTGGACTAGAGACTTGAGTGTTTAGGTAGGTCGTGGTCTACACCCACGTCGGCTTTCGCTTGAAGTCTGCCGAGCACATGTCGTGTGCAGACGCTAAGTGGTGGAAACATGTATGAAGAAGTACACCCCTGCAGGGTTATCATCATCTATTCGAATAGCCGTGTCCGCGGGAAAGGACTTCTGGGTTGCTTATATCAGTTCATAGACAAGTGAAAGTGGATACTCTAAAATACGCAAGATAAGCGTGAGTGCTATGGATGGCGTTCTCGTAGGGAGACGGGAGCGGATCCATAGTGGTGTATTGATATGGGGAATATGTGGACTCGTGTGCGCCACCTCAAAAGAGTTACATTGCAGTCGTAGTTCAGGATAGCCACCGAGTCAAAGCTGGCTTGCTGCAGTTAAACCCCACCATCCCCTTTGTTGATAATGATGCATATGTAGATAGTTCTGATGTAAGTCTTGCTGGGTACATTTGTACTCACGTTTGCCTATTTTATGTTTTGCAGAGAGACTTCGGTCTCACTAGTAGTTTCGCGTGGACTTCGACGTTTAGCTTGTTACCTCAGCTACGATCTTGAGCCCTCGGCAGGATCTGGTAGATAGTCAGGCTTCTCAGCCTTTTTCATTTCTAGATGTCTGTACTCAGACATGATAGCTTCCGCTTGTGTTTTGACTTGTATGCTCTGAATGTTGGGTCGTGAGACCCCTGTTTGTAATATCTCGCTCCTCGGAGCCTATTGAATAAATACTTGAGTCGTAGAGTCATTTTGTGATGCCATGTTGTATTGCACATATCAAGCATATTGTGTGTATGCTATTGAAATGCTTGGTATGTGTGGGATCTGACCATCTAGTTGTTTATCCTTAGTAGCCTCTCTTACCGGGAAATGTCTCCTAGTGTTTCACTGAGCCATGGTAGCTTGCTACTGCTCCGGAACACTTAGGCTGGCCGGCATGTGTCCTTCTTCGTTCCTGTGTCTGTCCCTTCGGGGAAATGTCACGCGATGAATATCGGAGTCCTGTTAGCCCGCTACAGCCCGGTTCACCGGAGTCCTGCTAGCCCAGTGCTACAGCCTGGATTCACTCGCTGATGACCGACACGTTCGATGCTGGGTCATGGATGCCTGTCCCTGTAAGTCTGTGCCACTTTGGGTTTACGACTAGCCATGTCAGCTCGGGCTCCTTATCATATGGATGCTAGCGACACTGTCATATACGTGTGCCAAAAGGCGCAAACGGTCCCGGGCAAAGGTAAGGCGACACCCGTGGGAATACCGTGCGTGAGGCCGCAAAGTGATATGAGGTGTTACATGCTAGATCGATGTGGCATTGAGTCGGGGTCCTGACAGCCATGTAATTCAAGTTCCCGAACCTGACCTAATGGCCAGGGGCGTAGCTGTCGATCTGCTCCAGATGGCCAAGCGAGTTGGCTTGCAACGCGAAGCCACCGAACACGAAGATCTGTCCGGGGAGAAAAGTCTCACCCTGGACCGCGTTGTTGTTGATGATTGAAGGAGCCATCGAGCCTTACAGTGACGACACAGAGGAACTATCAATGAAAGCACCAACGTCGGTGTCAAAATCGGTGGATCTCGGGTAGGGGGTCCCGAACTGTGTGTCTAAGGCTAATGGCAACAGGAGGCAGGGGACACAATGTTTTACCCAAGTTTGGGCCCTCTCGATGGTGGTAATACCCTACTTCCTGCTTGATTGTTCTTGATGATATGAGTATTACAAGAGTTGATCTACCACGAGATCGTAGAGGCTAAACCCTAGGAGCTAGCCTATGGTTATGATTGTTCTTCTCCTACGGACTAAACCCTCCGGTTTATATAGACACCGGAGGAGGCTAGGGTTAGACAGAGTCGGTTACAGAGAAGGAGATCTAACATCCGAATCGCCAAACTTTCCTTCCACGCAAAGGAGAGTCCCATCCGGACATGGGACGAAGTCTTCAATCTTGTATCTTCATAGTCCAACAGTCCGGCCAAAGTATATAGTCCGGCTGTCCGGATACCCCCTAATCCAAGATTCCCTCAGCCGCCACGAAGCACACCATCGTCCTTGCCATTGGCCGCTGCATCACCCTGAACGAACCAGAGAATCGACGCCATTCCTACGCAGTTCATCTGCGGCAATAAGTACTCGCTTACCCGTACCCCAGATCTGCATTTGTCACATCCCTAGTCTGGTATGACTTAGACTAGCTAGCCATTTGTGCATCATATTTAAATTTCATTTAAATTTGAAATGAGGATTGGTGGAACCCTCAGAATCATTTTTTAAAATGACCCAAATAAAAATTTCTCCAAAAGGGTCCAAGAAAATGCTCATGTTGCTCTCTGAAAATATTGGACAGAGATAAAAATCAAAACAATATTCTTAGGAGCTCATGGATATTTATTTTGGCCATTTGGATTAATTCGATAAATATTTGCATTGGAAATATATTTCTATATATATGAAATATGGTCCAAAAATTATGCCATTTATAAAGGAGCTCTGGAATAATATATCTAGCTCCTGCAAAAATTGGCATAAGGTAATAAATTGATTTAGTATTTTATTAAATCAAAACAAATGTCAGAAAAATTAGAAAACAAAAATAAAAGGAAGGAGGGGCTTACCTGGGGCTCCCCCCTGTGCAGCCCAGCCGCGGCAGGCCGGCCCAGCCAGCAGGCGGCCCGGCCCACCTGGCCCCCCCCTCCTCTGTCGTCTTCCTCCCCGACAGGGGGACGGCGCGTGCCCGACGCGCGCGCACCGCCGCGCCGCGCCACCTCCTCCCTCCCTGCCTGCCTGTCCTCCCCTCGTCGCTCTGGATGGACCGGACGACCCCACGCGACGCCCCGCACCTCTCTCCCACTCTCTCATTCCTCCCCCTCCCCTGGTTCTCTCTCCCCCTCGCACACCCGAGCGCCATCGCTGCCGCCGCTCGCCGTTGCCGTGGCCACCGGTCCCCCTCGCCTCCCCGACACGCGCAGGAGCTCCGCCCCCTCGCCCTGAAGCTCCCCGTCAAGCCGTGCCCCTCCGGACGCCCCGTGGAGCCGCCGCCGTCGTCTTTTCCATCACCGGCCGCCGTGGATCCCCATCGACGCTCCGGCCGCTTCAGTGCGTCCCCGCGCCCACTTCGACCGCCGCTGCAACAGCGGTGAGCTCCGCCACCGCTTCCCCCTCCCCGTTTAACTGCCCGCGCGCCGTAGCACCGTTCCCCACCACGGCCGAAGCCTCTCGCCGCCGTCCATGTCACCGTCGCTGTCTCGGCCGCCTCCGCCCAAACTAAGCACCCTAGCGTGCTCCCGGTGCCACGAGGGTGCCGCCGAGCCCCTCAGGTGGCCTCCCCGTGCCCCGCAGCCCGTTTCCGCTTGAAGCCGAGCTCCGGTCGCCGCCCCGAGCTTCGCTCCGGCGAGCTCCGCCGCCCCCGCAGCCTCCCGCCTGTCCCACCAGATGCGCGAGAGCCCGGGCTACGCCCCGATGCTCTCCGACGCCGCCCCCGTGGCCTGTTTCGCGGACTCCGCCGCGTCCAGAGGTCGCCGGCGGCGAGCCCCGTCGCCTGAGCCCTGCCATGTGGGCCCGGCCCGTCGGGTGATTAGCTTAGTGCTAATCACCGTTAACTAACCCCCCCCTGACACTGACAGTGGGCCCCGGTACCCCCTAACCTTTTAATTAAACTAAATTAACCCCTGTTTAACCCCCCTGTCACTGACGTGTGGGTCCCACACGTCAGGTTTGACCCGGACCAGCCCAGTTGACCGCTGACGTCGTGCTGACGTCATGCTGGCGCAATATATGATTTCTGGATTTAAATTAAATCAGGAAATTCCAGAAATTGTTTTAAACTTCAAAAATTCATATCAATTCAACCGTAGCTCAGATTAAAATAATTTATATATGAAAAATTATTAGAAAAATGCAATCTTTCCATCTGTACTAGTTTCATGCATGACAAACCAACTTATACATGCTGAATATGAGAAAACACATTATGGCATATATAAGAGACTTAATTTAGTAATGCATTTGAACCTTTGGTTCAAATGGACTTCAAACCAAATGTTTGCTAGTTGCATTAGCTCAAACAGCATCACATCTACATGCCATGTCATGCATCATTTTGTTGCATATGATTGTGTTTGATTGCCGGCACCGTTCCTTCTCGATAGGTCCTGCTCCGGAGACGTTCCAGAGTACCTGTCTGTGAAGCAGTGCCTCCTCTGTTGTTTTACCAGGCAAGCAAACCCCCTTGTTCATTTCGATAAAACCCTACTCTCTCGCTCCTGCTCTCAGTTATTGCATTAGGACAACAACGATTCATATGCTACTTTGTGTTGCGGTAGTTGAACCCATTCCTCTGCATGACCTGTCATTGCCACAGTAAATAGTTGAAACCCACTAGCATGTGTAGGAGTTGATTGAAGCCATTGTTGTGTTCCTACCATGCTATGCCTGCTATTGCTTAGAGTCGTGTCAGGTCTGATTCATTGGGAATGAATTGGAGTGTTACGATATGTTCTGATGCTGAGAGTTAAGAGTGTGAACACGATTTGGTAAAGGTAGCGGTGAGAGGCCATGTAGGAGTACATGGTGGGTTGTCTCGCTGGAGCCGTCCTTAAGCACGGAGTTCTATGTATGTTGTCCAATGACTCGATACTACCACACATTGGGATCCTTAATTGACTCTCTCGGCTTATTAACCAACTTGATCTCTGTCCAGGAGTCGCAACTAGTTTCTGGTGTTTGTAGGTAGTGCTATTTTTCTACCAAGTGGCACCCGGCAGGGTGGGCTTGGGACAGACTAGGCACAAGTGGCCTGGTGTACCGAGTGGCACCCGGATGGTGGGCTCGGGAACCCTGTACACATCGTTTGGGGCCGTAAGCGACACCCCGGCCGGATCTCCTTGCGGATGGAACCCGAATAGGCGATAAACCTGGACTAGAGTCTTGTGTGGTTAGTCAGGTCGTGGCCGACACCCTCGCCAGGCTTCCGCTTGAAGGTTGCCGAGATACATGACGTGTACATGGCGGTAAGTGGCGAGAGCGTGTGTGAAGAAGTACACCCCTGCAGGGTTAACATGATCTATTCGAATAGCCGAGTCCGCGGTTATGGACTTCTTGGATGCTTACATGGTACATAGACAACTTGAAGTGGATACTATAAAATGCTCAAGACATGTGTGAGTGCTATGGATGGCCTTCTCGTAGGGAGACGGGGATGAGTCCATAGTAGTGTATTGTGTGGTGCTTAGTGGACTCGTGTACGTTGTTTCACCTCCAGAGTTTCTGGTAGTCGTAGAACAGGATAGCCACAGAGTCAAAGCTGGCTTGCTGCAACTAAACCCCACATTACTCTCTTGATACAAATGCATGTATGATAGGATCTGATGTAAGTCTTGCTGAGTACCTTTGTACTCATGTTGCTCTATTTATGTTTTTGCAGCGGAGACTTCGGTCTTACTAGTGATCTCGTGGACTTCGACTAGTAGCTAGTACCTCAGCTACGATCTTGATCGGATGTTGTAGATAGTCAGGCTCTTCAGCCTTTTTCATTGTAGATGTCTGTACTCAGACATGTAATGCTTCCGCTTGTTGCTTGATTGCTCTGACTGTCGGGTCATGTGACCCCTGTTTGTAATAATGCTGTGATGGCTCTTCTGAGCCTTTATCTATATGATTGTTGAGTTATGCTGTGATGCCATGTTGCACAGCACATACTTGCATGTTATGCGTACGTGTAATGTGTATTCCTATGTGTGGGATCTGACTATCTAGTTGTTTATCCTTAGTAGTTCTCTCTTACCGGGAAATGTCTCCTAGTGCTTCCACTGAGCCCTGGTAGCTTGCTACTGCTCCGGAACACTTAGGCTGGCCGGCATGTGTCCTTCTTCGATCCTGTGTCTGTCCCTTTGGGGAAATGTCACGCGATGAATACCGGAGTCCTGCTAGCCTGCTACAGCCCGGTTCACCGGAGTCCTGTTAGCCCAGTGCTACAGCCTGGATTCACTCGCTGATGACCGACATGTTCGATGCTGGGTCATGGATGCTTGTCCCTGTAAGTTAGTGCCACTTTGGGTTTACGACTAGCCATGTCAGCTCGGGCTCTTTATCATATGGATGCTAGCGACACCACCATATACGTGTGCCAAAAGGCGCAAACGGTCCCGGGCAAAGGTAAGGCGACACCCTTGGGGATACCGTGCGTGAGGCTGCACAGTGATATGAGGTGTTACATGCTAGATCGATGTGACATTGAGTCGGGGTCCCGACAGCTTTGGTATCAGAGCCTGACTGCCTGTAGGTTTACCAAGCCAAACTGGTCGAAGTTGAGTCTAGTAATTCTTTAGTTATGTAAGGGAATTGATTGTGGGAAGGAACGTAAGGCTCTTTTTACTCCTTTACCTCATGACCTTCTGATCTGAGTCGTCCTATCTTTCCGACGGGGTTAAGGAACTAGGCTTCTCTTCCGTCTATCAGGGTCACGTGTTACTACTCTGTAGTCCCATAGGATTGGTTGATCAGAGTCATATCCCAGTTTTGAGTATTTCCGGTGTAGTCTGCTTAGTATGATCTCAGAACCTTGAGTAATGCTGATGAGTATGTTACCACCCCATTTTTAGTAGGATGTCTCATTCTGAGCATTTTACTGTCGTTATGCTGCCGAAATTTCCCTAGGAGTTCGATAGATACTAACTTCTTGTCCTACATTCTTCAGTCCATAGTTGATGCTGATTCCGTCCTTGGTTTCGTTCTCAGGATGTCATCAGCTAAGCGAAGTTCTATTGTTCGTAGCCAGAACCACGGAGATGGTAGGAATGAGGATCCTCCTGACCAGCCTTCGTTGACAGAGTTCATGTTAGAAATGGAGAGGAACAAGCGTGAGTCCAACCGCTTGTTGGCACGTATCGAGGAGAACACGGCACATCAGTTCAAAGGGTCTGCTACCATTCATGATTTCATCCGCTTGCACCCACCCACTTTTCATCATTCCATCGAGCCACTCGATGCAGATGATTGGCTCCGTAGCATCACTCTTAAGCTGCATTCCGCGAGCGTAGCTGAAGATGACAAGGTCACCTTTGCCACATACCACCTGGAAGGTCCTGCTAGTCTTTGGTGGCAGAACTATGAGACTTTGCTTCCAGCCGGCCAGATTCCTACCTGGAAGGATTTCACTGAGGCTTTTCGCGAGAATCACATTCCCCAGGCCCTCCTTGATCGCAAGAGAGAAGAGTTCTGCCGTTTCACCCAGAGTAAGATGGCTGTTGATGCTTATAGCAGAGAGTTCGAGAACCTCGCCCGTTATGCCACAGAAGAAGTGTCCACGGACGCCAAGAAGCAGGCTAGGTTCCGAAAGGGTCTCAACCCCAAGTTGCGTCGTGATCTCCACCTGCATCATTGTGATACATTCCAAGCTCTTGTGAACAAAGCCATTAATGCAGAGACAGCTCAGCTCACTTACGAGGAGTCTCGTAAGCACAACCGTGATTTGGGATCCTCCTCTGGCTCTAGTTCCCAGAAGCGCCGGATTTGGGTTCCAAACTCCGCTCTTCCTTCCGGTTATACACCGAGGTCATCTCATGTGGTGCCTCCCCCAGCTCAGTCATATGTTCCACCCAGGCCTACTGGTAGACCGCTTGTCAGTGCGGGTCCACGTCCAACCTCAGGGACTTGCTTCACATGCGGGAAGCCAGGACACTATGCACGTGATTGCTCTCAGACTAGTTATGTTCCACCCAAGGCCGAGAAGACTGTTGGCTGTATTAAGCCATCACGCAAGATGATCAGTGTTAAGTCAGCCCCCACTGAACGTGGATGTGTGCATCACGTCTCAGCTAAAGACGCTCATGATGATCCAGATGTCGTTCTTGGTACACTCCTTGTCAATTGTCACCCAGCATCAGTTCTATTCGATACTGGAGCATCTCACTCCTTCATTTCTGAAGGCTATGCTCGTTTGCACGACATGTCATTTTGTGATATGCCAACTCCGCTTGAAATCCAAACCCCAGGGTCTACATGGCAGACCACCAGAATCAGCCATGGTAACAACATTCTTGTTGATAGACTTGTATTCCTTGCATCACTTGTAGCCCTCAAGTCCTCAGATATTAACATCATCTTGGGTATGGACTGGATGACAGCTCATCATGCCAAGATTGATTGTTACACAAGATCTGTTCAGCTTACACACTCATCTGGCAAGATAGTCACTGTCTCCACTAGAGTTGCAAAGCGTCAGCTCTATTCTCTTAATGCCAGCCCTCTTCCAGACCTTGAAGATATCCCGGTAGTCCGTGACTTTCCGGATGTCTTTCCAGAGGAACTGCCAGGTGTTCCACCTGACAGAGATGTAGAGTTTGTCATAGATCTCATCCCCGGAACAGCTCCAATCTCCCGGAGACCTTACAAAATGGCACCCTTAGAACTAGCCGAGCTTAAGAAACAACTCGATGAGTCCTTGCAAAAGGGTTTCATCCGTCCTAGTTCTTCTCCTTGGGCTTGCCCCGTCCTCTTCGTCAAAAAGAAGGATGGTACGGACCGGATGGTTGTAGATTATCGTCCCGTTAATTTGGTCACGATAAAGAACAAATATCCGCTCCCCAGGATCAACGATCTGTATGATCAGCTCGCTGGATCCTCAGTCTTCTCCAAGATGGATTTAAGGTTAGGATACCACCAAATCAAAATCAGAAACGGGGACATTCCCAAGACAGCTTTTGTCACTCGTTATGGTCAGTACGAGTACACCGTCATGTCCTTTGGCCTAACCAACGCCCCAGCCACATTCTCCCGCCTGATGAACTCGATCTTCATGGAGTACTTAGATAAATTCGTCGTGGTTTACCTCGATGACATTCTTATTTACTCGAAGAACGAGGAAGAGCATGCCGAACATCTTAGACTTGTGTTAGAAACACTCAGAGAGCACCGCCTTTATGCCAAGTTCTCCAACTGTGAATTTTGGTTGTCAGAGGTGACCTACTTAGGTCATGTAATCTCTGGTAAGGGCATTGCTGTCAAACCCGAGAGAGTTCAAGCCATTCTCGATTGGACCCCACCTGAGACCGTTAAACAAGTTAGGAGTTTCCTTGGCCTAGCCAGCTATTGTCGCCGCTTTGTTGAAAATTTCTCCAAAGTAGCCAAACCCCTCACGGAACTTCTTAAGAAAGATAAAAAGTTCGAGTGGTCCCCACAGTGTGAGTACAGTTTTCAGGAGCTGAAAAGACGCCTGACTTCTGCTCCCATACTTGTGCCACCGGATTTTACTAAAGACTTTATTATCTACTGCGACGCCTCACGACAGGGACTAGGTTGCATTCTTATGCAGGATCGTCATGTGATTGCCTATGCATCTCGACAGTTGCATCCACATGAGGAGAATTATCCTACACATGATCTAGAGCTTGCAGCCGTAGTCTATGCACTCAAGACCTGGCGACATTACCTCCTTGGTAAACGTTGCGAGATCTACACTGATCACAAGAGTCTCAAGTATATCTTCACCCAACCAGATCTGAACCTTAGGCAAAGACGTTGGCTGGAGTTGATCACAGATTATGATCTAGGAATTACCTACACCCCAGGCAAAGCCAATGTCATGGCTGATGCTCTAAGCCGTAAATCCTATTGCAACAATCTCATGTTGCAGCAAGGCCAACCACTTCTCCATGAGGAATTCTGTAAGCTTAACCTTCACACTGCTCCTCACGGATTCCTTTCTACCTTGGTGGCGAAACCTGCTCTTGAGGATCAGATCATAACTAGCCAGCAATATGATACGGGTATTTCTCGTATCAAGGATAACGTTAAGAAGGGAGTTGCTGGTAGTTTCTCTGTTGATGCTCCAGGTGTTGTTTTCTTTGGAAACCGTCTGGTGGTCCCCAAGAAGCAACATCTTCGACAATTGATTCTTAAGGAGGAGCATGAATCCCCTCTCACGATTCATCCCGGTAGTACTAAGATGTATCAGGACCTACGCCAGAGGTTCTGGTGGACTAGGATGAAGAGAGAAATCGCCGACTTCGTTGCTAATTGTGACGTATGTCGTCGTGTTAAGGCAGAGCATCAAAGACCTGCTGGCACCCTTCAGCCTTTAGCTATTCCTGAATGGAAATGGGATAAAGTTGGTATGGACTTCATCACCGGCTTTCCCAGGACCAAGAGAGGGAATAATGCTATCTTCGTAGTCATTGATCGTCTCTCCAAAGTGGCTCACTTCCTTCCTGTTCGAGAGAGTATCACTGCTAGTCAGCTTGCTGACTTATATATTTCTCGAATAGTGTCACTTCATGGTGTTCCACTAGAGATCAATTCAGACCGTGGCAGCCTTTTCACTTCTCATTTCTGGGAGAGTTTCCAAACTGCCATGGGAACCCATCTTTCCTTCAGTACCGCTTTCCACCCTCAGTCGAGTGGTCAGGTGGAACGGGTCAATCAAATTCTCGAAGACATGCTCAGAGCTTGCGTTATCTCATTCGGTATGGATTGGGAGAAATGTCTTCCTTTCCCCGAGTTTGCTTATAACAATAGCTACCAATCCAGCCTCAAGAAAGCTCCTTTTGAGGTTCTCTATGGACGAAGATGTCGAACACCTTTGAACTGGTCAGAAACCGGTGAAAGACAATTCTTTGGACCGGACATGATCCAGGAGGCAGAAGAGCAAGTTCGCATCATTCGTGAGAATTTGAAAACAGCCCAATCTCGTCAAAAGAGTCAGTATGATCGTCATCATAAGGATATGACTTATGAAATTGGCGACCAAGCTTACCTTTGGGTTACTCCTTTGAAGGGTACCCAGCGTTTCGGTATCAAGGGCAAATTGGCTCCTCGTCACATTGGTCCTTTTCGCATTCTCGCTAAACGAGGAGAGGTTGCCTACCAGTTGGAACTACCCCCACATCTTTCTCGAGTTCATGATGTCTTCCACGTCTCTCAACTCAGGCGTTGCTTCTCGGATCCCATCCGCGGAGTGGACCACGAAACGCTTGATCTCCAAGATAACCTCACATACCGAGAGTACCCGGTTCGCATTCTTGATCAAGCAGAGCGTGTTACCCGACGTCAGAACATCAAGTTTCTCAAAGTTCAGTGGTCTCATCATTCCGAGAGAGAAGCTACTTGGGAGCGAGAAGATCGTCTTCGACTGGAGTACCCCGCTTTCTTTCCGTCAACCCTTGAATCTCGGGACGAGATTTTTTCAAGAGGGGGCGAGTTGTCACATCCCTAGTCTGGTATGACTTAGACTAGCTAGCCATTTGTGCATCATATTTAAATTTCATTTAAATTTGAAATGAGGATTGGTGGAACCCTCAGAATCATTTTTTAAAATGACCCAAATAAAAATTTCTCCAAAAGGGTCCAAGAAAATGCTCGTGTTGCTCTCTGAAAATATTGGACAGAGATAAAAATCAAAACAATATTCTTAGGAGCTCATGGATATTTATTTTGGCCATTTGGATTAATTCGATAAATATTTGCATTGGAAATATATTTCTATATATATGAAATATGGTCCAAAAATTATGCCATTTATAAAGGAGCTCTGGAATAATATATCTAGCTCCTGCAAAAATTGGCATAAGGTAATAAATTGATTTAATATTTTATTAAATCAAAACAAATGTCAGAAAAATTAGAAAACAAAAATAAAAGGAAGGAGGGGCTTACCTGGGGCTCCCCCCCTGTGCAGCCCAGCCGCGGCAGGCCGGCCCAGCCAGCAGGCGGCCCAGCCCACCTGCCCCCCCCCCCTCCTCTGTCGTCTTCCTCCCCGACAGGGGGACGGCGCGTGCCCGACGCGCGCGCACCGTCGCGCCGCGCCACCTCCTCCCTCCCTGCCTGCCTGTCCTCCCCTCGTCGCTCTGGATGGACCGGACGACGCCACGCGACGCCCCGCACCTCTCTCCCACTCTCTCATTCCTCCCCCTCCCCTGGTTCTCTCTCCCCCTCGCACACCCGAGCGCCATCGCTGCCGCCGCTCGCCGTTGCCGTGGCCACCGGTCCCCCCTCGCCTCCCCGACACGCGCAGGAGCTCCGCCCCCTCGCCCTGAAGCTCCCCGTCAAGCCGTGCCCCTCCGGACGCCCCGTGGAGCCGCCGCCGTCGTCTTTTCCATCGCTGGCCGCCGTGGATCCCCATCGACGCTCCGGCCGCTTCAGTGCGTCCCCGCGCCCACTTCGACCGCCGCTGCAACCGCGGTGAGCTCCGCCACCGCTTCCCCCTCCCCGTTTAACTGCCCGCGCGCCGTAGCACCGTTCCCCACCACGGCCGAAGCCTCTCGCCGCCGTCCATGTCGCCGTCGCCGTCTCGGTCGCCTCCGCCCAAACTAAGCACCCTAGCGTGCTCCCGGTGCCACGAGGGTGCCGCCGAGCCCCTCAGGTGGCCTCCCCGTGCCCCGCAGCCCGTTTCCGCTCGAAGCCGAGCTCCGGCCGCCACCCCGAGCTTCGCTCCGGCGAGCTCCGCCGCCCCCGCAGCCTCCCGCCTGTCCCACCAGATGCGCGAGAGCCCGGGCTACGCCCCGGTGCTCTCCGACGCCGCCCCCGTGGCCTGTTTCGCGGACTCCGCCGCGTCCAGAGGTCGCCGGCGGCGAGCCCCGTCGCCTGAGCCCTGCCATGTGGGCCTGGCCCGTCGGGTGATTAGCTTAGTGCTAATCACCGTTAACTAACCCCCCCTGACACTGACAGTGGGCCCCGGTACCCCCTAACCTTTTAATTAAACTAAATTAACCCCTGTTTAACCCCCCTGTCACTGACGTGTGGGTCCCACACGTCAGGTTTGACTCGGACCAGCCCAGTTGACCGCTGACGTCGTGCTGACGTCATGCTGGCGCAATATATGATTTCTGGATTTAAATTAAATCAGGAAATTCCAGAAATTGTTTTAAACTTCAAAAATTCATATCAATTCAACCGTAGCTCAGATTAAAATAATTTATATATGAAAAATTATCAGAAAAATGCAATCTTTCCATCTGTACTAGTTTCATGCATGACAAACCAACTTATACATGCTGAATATGAGAAAACACATTATGGCATATATAAGAGACTTAATTTAGTAATGCATTTGAACCTTTGGTTCAAATGGACTTCAAACCAAATGTTTACTAGTTGCATTAGCTCAAACAGCATCACATCTACATGCCATGTCATGCATCATTTTGTTGCATATGATTGTGTTTGATTGCCGGCACCGTTCCTTCTCGATAGGTCCTGCTCCGGAGACGTTCCAGAGTACCTGTCTGTGAAGCAGTGCCTCCTCTGTTGTTTTACCAGGCAAGCAAACCCCCTTGTTCATTTCGATAAAACCCTACTCTCTCGCTCCTGCTCTCAGTTATTGCATTAGGACAACAACGATTCATATGCTACTTTGTGCTGCGGTAGTTGAACCCATTCCTCTGCATGACCTGTCATTGCCACAGTAAATAGTTGAAACCCACTAGCATGTGTAGGAGTTGATTGAAGCCATTGTTGTGTTCCTACCATGCTATGCCTGCTATTGCTTAGAGTCGTGTCAGGTCTGATTCATTGGGAATGAATTGGAGTGTTACGATATGTTCTGATGCTGAGAGTTAAGAGTGTGAACACGATTTGGTAAAGGTAGCGGTGAGAGGCCATGTAGGAGTACATGGTGGGTTGTCTCGCTGGAACCGTCCTTAAGCACTGAGTTCTATGTATGTTGTCCAATGACTCGATACTACCACACATTGGGATCCTTAATTGACTCTCTCGGCTTATTAACCAACTTGATCTCTGTCCAGGAGTCGCAACTAGTTTCTGGTGTTTGTAGGTAGTGCTATTTTTCTACCAAGTGGCACCCGGCAGGGTGGGCTTGGGATAGACTAGGCACAAGTGGCCTGGTGTACCGAGTGGCACCCGGATGGTGGGCTCGGGAACCCTGTACACATCGTTTGGGGCCGTAAGCGACACCCCGGCCGGATCTCCTTGCGGATGGAACCCGAATAGGCGATAAACCTGGACTAGAGTCTTGTGTGGTTAGTCAGGTCGTGGCCGACACCCTCGCCAGGCTTCCGCTTGAAGGTTGCCGAGATACATGACGTGTACATGGCGGTAAGTGGCGAGAGCGTGTGTGAAGAAGTACACCCCTACAGGGTTAACATGATCTATTCGAATAGCCGAGTCCGCGGTTATGGACTTCTTGGATGCTTACATGGTACATAGACAACTTGAAGTGGATACTATAAAATGCTCAAGACATGTGTGAGTGCTATGGATGGCCTTCTCGTAGGGAGACGGGGATGAGTCCATAGTAGTGTATTGTGTGGTGCTTAGTGGACTCGTGTACGTTGTTTCACCTCCAGAGTTTCTGGTAGTCGTAGAACAGGATAGCCACAGAGTCAAAGCTGGCTTGCTGCAACTAAACCCCACATTACTCTCTTGATACAAATGCATGTATGATAGGATCTAATGTAAGTCTTGCTGAGTACCTTTGTACTCATGTTGCTCTATTTATGTTTTTGCAGCGGAGACTTCGGTCTTACTAGTGATCTCGTGGACTTCGACTAGTAGCTAGTACCTCAGCTACGATCTTGATCGGATGTTGTAGATAGTCAGGCTCTTCAGCCTTTTTCATTGTAGATGTCTGTACTCAGACATGTAATGCTTCCGCTTGTTGCTTGATTGCTCTGACTGTCGGGTCATGTGACCCCTGTTTGTAATAATGCTGTGATGGCTCTTCTGAGCCTTTATCTATATGATTGTTGAGTTATGCTGTGATGCCATGTTGCACAGCACATACTTGCATGTTATGTGTACGTGTAATGTGTATTGCTATGTGTGGGATCTGACTATCTAGTTGTTTATCCTTAGTAGTTCTCTCTTACCGGGAAATGTCTCCTAGTGCTTCCACTGAGCCCTGGTAGCTTGCTACTGCTCCGGAACACTTAGGCTGGCTGGCATGTGTCCTTCTTCGATCCTGTGTCTGTCCCTTCGGGGAAATGTCACGCGATGAATACCGAAGTCCTGCTAGCCTGCTACAGCCCGGTTCACCGGAGTCCTGTTAGCCCAGTGCTACAGCCTGGATTCACTCGCTGATGACCGACATGTTCGATGCTGGGTCATGGATGCATGTCCCTGTAAGTTAGTGCCACTTTGGGTTTACGACTAGCCATGTCAGCCCGGGCTCTTTATCATATGGATGCTAGCGACACCACCATATACGTGTGCCAAAAGGCGCAAACGGTCCCGGGCAAAGGTAAGGCGACACCCGTGGGGATACCGTGCGTGAGGCTGCAAAGTGATATGAGGTGTTACATGCTAGATTGATGTGACATTGAGTCGGGGTCCCGACAGCATTAGGGTTCCCACTGTTCGTCGTGTTCTTCGTAGGTTCTTCCACCGCAACATCTTTTGATCTAAACACGGCATAGAGTTCATGTGGTGGTAGTTTTGCCTTTATCTTCAATGCCAGCGGACCCCCTTTTCTTTTGAAAATAGATCTCATTAGAGCTTATGAACTCCTATGCACTAGTTCTAGGTCTTAATTTATTTCCTTTTTCTGAACTGCGGCTGTTCCAAAATAATAGCTGCAATCTGTGAAACCTGTTTGTATGGTACTTAGCCAAAAATTGCATCTTGATAGATCCACTTAGTCATGGCGGCTCATGTCACCTGCTGTAGTTAAATTCCATGCTCAATAGATTTTTCTTCTAATAGACATCAAAATTGCTCATGGCGGCTTATATAACCCGCTGTAGCTACTCATATACCATTAGGCCCCTTTTAAGCCGCCATTTTGAATATGTGATGCCAGACTTTTCGTTCAGCTTAATATTGAACCGGCAAATTTGCTCTTCTCCCTTTTAGGCTTCCTTCTTTGCAATGCCGCCCAAACAACCACTTCCTGTAACTGGGTTCGCTCAATCATCACGGAGAATACACTTGAAGACTTTGTGAAAACTGGTTATCTACCAAAGAAGTCCGTCATGTATTACCGCGCCCCTAAACCGACAGAAGAGAAACCCCAGCCCAAAGATGGGGAAGTCATTGTATTCACTGATCATATGAACCGGGGCTTTTCACCGCCCGGCTCAAAATTCTTCCGTGATGTTCTACAATTTTTCGACCTCCATCCATAAGACATCGGACCCAATTCCGTGTCTATATGCAACTTCCAAGTGTTCTGTGAGGTGTACCTTGGAGAAGAGCCCAGCATAGAACTTTTCAGAGAATACTTTTACTTGAACCGCCAAAACGAGTACTCCGACGGACCCAGTTTGGAACTTGGCGGGGTTTCAATCCAACAACGGAGAGACGCCATTTTCCCTTATGCCCAGCCGCCAAGTCATCCCAAGGACTGGAACCAGACATGGTTCTACTACAAGGACACTTCTCCGGCTAATGAGAACCCTCTGCCCGGCTTTCGCGCCCTGCGTCTCGAATCGAACCATCCTCTTCCCGACAAGTTGACAGCTGCTGAACGCAAGAAGCTCACCCCTACTATTGCCAAAGTTAAGACTCTGTTGGGTAACAGCTTAAATGACATTGATCTGGTCCGGTGTTGGGTTGCATGGCGGGTCATTCCCTTGAGCTTCCGCTCTGGATTAATGTGTACCTACACAGGTGAGAAGAAGGATCCAATGTGCCATAGTTCTGAGGACTTAACTGTAGATGCCATCAATGAGATGACAAAATCTCTTCTGAATGAGAGCCTAGAAGACTACAGCAAGGTGGGCTTGAGCCCTTTCTGCAAGTCTAACCCGGCACCAGCGGTAAGCCACCAAACTTAGTTAATTTTCCTTAAACTTTGTCACTTCATCTTAATTCACTTTTGATGACTTTCACAGGCTGACGATGGATTTTGGAAGAAATAATATGACCATGAGGCTGCAAAAAGAGCTAGGAATGCCAAGAAAGCCACCAGGAAAGCCACTAAAATGAGGGGAAAGAAGCCCAGTGCTTCCGACTTGCTTCAACTAGACGAGTCCTCTGAGTTGGAGGTAGCTCTCGATTCTCTTGGATCCTTTTTAACCATCTTATTGACACTGACTATCATCAGGATGACATGGGAACGAGTCAAGGAGTGGAAGAAGAGGTAACTATTATTTCCTCCGACTCCGAGCCTTTACAAAGACAAAGAATCTGAAGAGTAACCCGTAAAGTAAGATTTTCACACACCTTAGCTCATCTGGATCCTCACTTTATTTTGAAGCAATAGCAGCACGAGAGCCGGCGGTAGACAAGGATGAGCAAGGATGCAGAACTCTCCTCCGGCTCACCGAACACACCAAAGAAGCGTCTAAATGATGTCACCCCCGACTTAAACTCTTTTTATCCTTTGGCGGGTCTTACTCGTCAACCACTCAACTCTTCCGACTCAAATTATCAGGATACATCTCATTCCTCTTCCGGTGATTCAATTCAATCCAACATGCCGGCTTTCAAGACCACTCCTAGGTAATGGCAATTTACTTATCATTTACTCATTCTGATCCTGTTATCTTTATACTGACTTCATGACTCATGCAGCGGAAAATCCAAGCCCAGCAAAACGGCAAAGAAGAACAAGTCGGCTGAAGATCCTAAGGTCAATGAGCCGGAGCAACAGACCCCAGTGCCTGAAGTCTCCATTCCTCAATCTTCTGAGCCGGTTAATGAAGACCGGCCAGCAACTTCTGATCCCCCTATGGAGCGAGCCATTGATGAACCTTTAAGCCCTGAAGTCTCTAGTCCACCAAAGGCGGCTGATGCTCATGATGAGGACGTGGTGATAACTGCCACCGGCTTTAAAGAACCGGGAAGGCCCACTGTGCTGGCTAAGCATTCTGCCAAGAAAGAACACATTGAACGACGTAAAGTCAGATTCGATGTTGCTGACTACTCCCAATTTAGTGTTGACAAAGTTTATTCTGGTTATCTTAGTCAAGTGCATAGCAGCCGCGAGCTTGAAGTAGATATGGTGAAGCAGATGCACCAGAAGTTTGAGGTATGAACTCTTCCTTGATTGAATTATGCCTATTATGCCAGCCCCCAAGTCTACTGTTTATGATGAATATGATGTAGACTTAGATGAACCACGAGCATAAGTAATATCCTTTGGTAGAATCCTTTAAACATCCAGCTTAATTCCTCTAACTTACAGTGTTGCTGTAATGATTAATACTGAATCTGTAGCCCCCAAGGTCCGGTTTAATCAGCATGAATGAGCCGGTCATTTATAATCTTGTGCAGAAGACAATACTTACTTGTGTAGTTTTTAACAGCAATATGCATTAGTCCCCAAGTGTCAAGTACTCTTGCTTGCAAAGTTCTTGGGACTTATTCACATAAGCCGCCCAAGAAATAAGCTTTCGGTAGACATTAGCCCCCAAGTGCCAAGTGTTGTTGCTTGCAAAAGGCTTGGGACTTAATATTCTGCACTGATATTGATGTATGACTTTGATCCGGTGTATGAACGGACCACCACTGCTCAACTTCAATCAGAGCTGTATGATTTAAAGACTCGCCTGGAGCTGCAGGAAACTGAGACTCGGAGGGCGAACTCAAAGTTTGAATTCAGCGTGTCTGAAATAGAAAAACTGAAAGCCGGTTTTGAAACTGAGAAAAACGCCTGGGCTGCAGAAAAGATTGCCTTGACCCAACGAGCTGAAAATGCAGAGGCGGCTCTTGAAGAGGTGACAACTGAATTGTCTGGCTTAAAATGCCATGTGTCCCAAATGGTCTCAGCTATCTTTGGTAAGTCGCCTTATGACTGTAAAATATTGAATACCCTTCTTGATCATATGAACTTCCTTTAACTCACTCATGATTACTTTGCAGGCCCCAAGAGCACCAACCTCAACCAAGACATGCTTGTGAAGCTGAAGGCGGTTTACATGCTGGTGGAACAGCTTTATACTAGAACACAACATGCACTGGCCACAATTTCTCCATCAAACCGAACACCAACACTTTTAGTTGATGTGCTGAGAAAGCTTTCTGTGCTGCCTCAGAGGGTTAGTGAGATTAAGAGATCATGTGCAAGAGCCGAAGCTGTAACAGCTTTAAGTCGGGCCAAAGCTTGGCTACCAGAGCTAGACCCGGCTGATATATCAACCGGGTAACCGAGCTTAAAAGAAGATGGCACCCTGTTTAACAAGGACTTTGCCGCCTGTGTGAAGGATATTCGTCCCCTGGCTAGCCTGATTGCCAGTGAAACCGATCTGTCCCAATGTCAGCCAGATTATGATTTGGAAAATCAGAAAATGCCAACACCGTCTTATAAAGTGCAAGATCTGATACCCCCAATTCGTAAGCACACCCTCGCTCCTGAAGTTAACCTGGAAGAGCTTATTGATGATGAGGCTGAATTTCAAGCTTTAAGTGGCATTGACTGGTCGTCACCCGCCTTCCAGGATATAGAACAGGACGAAGAATCGGAGAAGGATGATCTGGAAGCATCAGGCCAACAAGACCAAGAAGATTGATCCACGGGGCGGTTCATACTTGTGACTTGAAAAAACAGTTAATCATTTGGACTCGCGGAGTCTTGTAATAGAATAGCAATGACTTTGCTCTGTCATGCCATCATGCACAGTTTATATTATGTTCAACACTGTTAAGCCGCCACTTGAGAAATATCTTCTTTTATGCTTATCGTGACATATGGTTGGTGTAGATGGAAATTTTGAAATATCCTGCACACAAATAGATCACAAGAACCCTTGGCGGTTTAACGCAGGGCGGGTCATAATATCTCACATATAACCACTAATGTGTAAAAAATAGTCATAGATAGGACTGGTATGAACCAGAACTTGAAACATAACTATAATAACAATATCATACCTGTGATATTGAATTGCACTGCCGGTTTATGTGACCTGTGCAGTAAGGGTGATAACCAAATCTTTAGAAGCCAAAACTTCCAAATGTTTATGATTGTCATATGTTGGTGACTTACCATCCAAAGTCAAGCCGGGTTAACTGAAACCACATATATGCTTTAGACGTAAGCAAAAAAGTATCAAGAGAAACACGAAATAATGTTTCAAAAAACTTAAATCAACAAGGAGAGAAAAAACACGAGGCTTCTGATTCGAATACGATCAGTAAGCCAGACCAAAAGGGTGAACGGCTATGTTCTCTTTGGTGAATACACCTATGTTTGAACAGGCAGCCCCCAAGTGGTTTTTGGCATTGCGCTGATCAAGAGGGTACCGACAGCTATGTTCTCTTTGGTGAAGACACCTATGTTTGAATAGGAAGCCCCCAAGTGACCTTGAAGCTTTTTTAACGACTCTGATTCGAATACGATCAGAGTCAGACCAAAAGGGGTTAAGCTATGATTTGAATACGATCCAGCCCCGAAATGATCAAGTTGTTTGAACAACTATGATTTGAATACGATCAGGAAGCTGTGCCAAAGGATTTAAGCTAGATTCGAATACGATCATCCCAAGTGGTCTAAATATTTAATGACTCTGATTCGAATACGATCAGAGTCGGACCAAAAGGGGTTAAGCTATGACGAATACAATCCAGCCCCAAAATGATCAAGAGGTTTGAATAGCTATGATTCGAATACGATCAGGAAGCTGTGCGAAAGGGGGTTAAGCTAGATTCGAATACGATCAGCCCCCAATGGTCATTGAATTATGATGAATAAGGCTCATTATTGAAGATACAAATGACAGAGACCCTGCTTTATTTATAATCATCATAATATATACATGGTTAAAATATGTACATCATAAGAGTCAGTGGCTCATGTGTAGTAAGGCCGAAGATGAGCAATATTCCACGGCCGGCGGGTCTCCTCCTCCGACTTATGTGAGTCTTTGTGATCTCGAATATTGATAAGATAGTATGACCCATTGTTCAAGTTCTTGCTGACCACAAAGGGCCCTTCCCAAGGCGGAGATAACTTCTGCGCATCAATTTGATCCTGGATGAGCCGAAGCACCAAATCACCTTCTTGAAAGGTTCTGGACCTAACCCGGCAGCTGTGGTAACGGTGCAGATCTTGTTGATAAATCACCGAGCAGGTTGCTGCCAGGTTGCACTTCTCATCTAACAATCAAGTGCATCCTGACACGCTTGTTCATTATCAGCTTCAACGTAAGCCACCACGCGGGGCGAGTCATGCCGGATGTCACTAGGAAGAACCGCCTCTGCTCCATAAACCATGAAGAAAGCCGTGTAACCCGTAGATCTGTTGGGGGTAGTATTGATACTCTATAGTACTGAAGGTAACTCCTCCACTCAACAACCCGACATCCGTTGCAAAGGAAACATAAGCCAGGGCTTAATGCCTTTCAAAATTTCTTGATTGGCTCTTTCAGCTTGACCATTGGACCGGGGGTGAACTACTAATGAAACATCAAGCTGAATATGCTCACGTTGACAAAACTCCTCCATGGCACCCTTGGACAGATTAGTGCCATTGTCAGCTATAATGCTGTGTGGAAAACCAAAATGAAAAATCACCTTCTTCAGGAATTGAACCGCCGTGGCTGAGTCACACTTACTAACTGGCTCTGCCTCGACCCATTTTGTGAATTTATCAACCGCCACTAGAAGGTGGGTCTTTTTATCCTTGGACCTTTTGAAAGGCCCGGCCATATCAAGCCCCCAGACTGCAAACGACCAAGTAATTGGAATCATCCTCAATTCTTGAGCCGGCACATGAGCTCATCGTGAGAATTTGTGACAACCATCACATTTACTAACCAAATCCTCTGCATCAGCATGAGCCATCAGCCAATAAAATCCATGATGAAAAGATTTGGCCACAAGGGACTTTGAACCGGCATGGTGACCATAATCTCCTTCATGAATCTCACGAAAAATCTCACGGCCTTCCTCGGGAGAGACGCAACGCTGAAACGCCCCAGTGACACTACGACGGTGTAACTCGCCATTGGCAATTGTCATTGACTTAGACCGCCGGGTTATCTACCTAGCCAAAGTTTCATCCTCAGGCAACTCGTCCCGGGTCATATAAGCCAAATAAGGTACTGCCCAATCTAGGATAGCATGAAGAGCCGCCACCAACTGTGCCTCTGGGTCAGGTATAGCCAAATCTTCCTCTATAGGCAATTTGACAGAGGGGTTATGCAAAACATCCAAGAAAGTGTTAGGTGGCACCGGCTTTCGTTGAGATGCCAAATGGCTTAAGGCATCAGTTGCCTCATTTTTCCTGCGATCAATGTGTTCCGCCTGATAACCCTAGAAGTTTCCAGCAATAGCATCAACCTCACGGTGATAAGTCACCATGAGTGGGTCCTTAGAATCCCATTTGCCTGAAACTTGCTGGGCTACCAAGTCTGAGTCGCCAAAACATCTCACTCAGCTTAAGTTCATCTCCTTAGCCATCCGAGGACCATGGAGCAAAGCTTCATACTCAGCTGCATTGTTAGTACAGGGAAACATCAACCTAGGAACATAACAAAACTTGTCACCCCAAAGGGAAGCTAATACAACTCCAGCCCCCAAGCCTTCCAATTGCTTGGATCCATCAAAGTGAATCGTCCAATACGTTAAAAGTGCAACTATCCCTAGGTGGTTTTGGTAATTCGTAACAACATATAGCTCATTGAGCTAATACTATTCCAAGACAAATATTTCAGGAAAGCTCAATGATTGGCATGGCATGGATGAGAAAAGTGGATTCCTCAAAATGCTAAGGATAAAAGGATTGGCTCAAGCTTCAAGCTCAAGACTCTACATTTTATATTTTAGTGATCTAAGATCACATTGAGTCTATAGGAAAAGCCAATACTATCAAGGAGGGATGAGGTGTTAATTAATGAGTTTCTTGCTTCATAGTGCTTAGTGATATGCTCCAAAACCCTCAAATACTTTCCCACATCCACATATGACCTAAACCCAAAGTCCAACTCGGCCCACCGATTCTTTCTATCCGGCGCCACCGAGTTCAGATGTCATAGCCACTGCCACAAGCCCTAGGCAAATCGGTGTCACTGACAGGGATCTCGGTCTCACCGAGAAGGGATTGTAATCTCTCTGTTTCCCTTCGTAACGTTTCGGTCTAACCGAGATGAGCCATCAGTCCCACCGAGATTGCAATGTAAACTCTCTGTTTCCTTTTCGTAACATTTCGGTCTCACCGAAATGAGCGAACCGGTCCCATCGAGTTTATCTAACCAACTCTCTGGTTAGCTTATTACCTAAATCGGTCTCACCGAGTTTGTGTAATCGGTCTCACCGAGATTACGTTATGCCCTAACCCTAACCATATCGGTCCTACCGAGTTGCATGTCGGTCCCACCGAAAATCCTAACGGTCACTAGGTTTACTAAATCGGTCTAACCGAGTTTGTTGATTTGGTCCCACCGAGATTGGTAAATTGTGTCTAATGGTTAGATTTTGTGTGGAGGCTATATATACCCCTCCACCTCCTCTTCATTCGTGGAGAGAGCCATCAGAACAAACATACACTTCCAACTTACCATTTCTAAGAGAGAACCACCTACTCATGTGTTGAGGCCAAGATATTCCATTCCTACCATATGAATCTTGATCTCTAGCCTTCCCCAAGTTGCTTTCCACTCAAATATTCTTTCCACCAAATCCAAATCCTGTGAGAGAGAGTTGAGTGTTGGGGAGACTATCATTTGAAGCACAAGAGCAAGGAGTTCATCATCAACACACCATTTGTTACTTCTTGGAGAGTGGTGTCTCCTAGATTGGCTAGGTGTCACTTGGGAGCCTCCGACGAGATTGTGGAGTTGAACCAAGGAGTTTGTAAGGGCAAGGAGATCGCCTACTTCGTGAAGATCTACCGCTAGTGAGGCAAGTCCTTCGTGGGCGACGGCCATGGTGGGATAGACAAGGTTGCTTCTTCGTGGACCCTTCTTGGGTGGAGCCCTCCGTGGACTCGCGCAGCCGTTACCCTTCCTGGGTTGAAGTCTCCATCAACGTGGATGTACGATAGCACCACCTATTGGAACCACGGCTCAAAAATCACCGTGTCTCCAAATTGCGTTTGAAATCTCCAAACCCTTCCCTTTACATTCTTGCAAGTTGCATGCTTTAATTTCTGCTGCTCATATACTCTTTGCATGTTTGCTTGAATTGTGTTAAGATTGCTTGACTTGTGCTAAGTTTGCTAAAATCTACCAAAGACTAAAATTGGGAAAAGGTTAAGTTTTTATTTGGTCAAGTAGTCTAATCACCCCCCCTCTAGACATACTTCAAGATCCTACAAGTGGTATCAGAGCCTTGGTCTCCATTTGCTTTGATTTTCATAGCTTTTGGTGGTCAAATCCTTGGTTTCACAACCTAGGAGAGTATGGCGTCTAGCGATGGAAACTACCACCGTAGAGGTCCTTACTTTGATGGTACTAATTTTGCTAGTTGGAAGCATAAGATGAAAATGCATATTCTCGGACATAACCCCGCCGTTTGGGCTATTGTATGTATTGGCTTGCAAGGTGAATTCTTTGATGGGAGAGAACTAAACCGTGAAGCTAGCGCGGAAGAGTTGAAGATATTGCAATACAACGCTCAAGCTTGTGATATCCTCTTCAACGGATTGTGCCCCGAAGAATTCAAAAAAATCAGCCATCTTGAGAATGCAAAGGAGATTTGGGACACTTTGATTGATATGCATGAAGGTACCGACTCCGTCAAGGAATCCGAATTGGATGTGTTTCAAAGTCAACTTGACAAGTTCAAGATGAAGGATGGTGAAGGTGTTGCTAAAATGTACTCTAGGCTTGCTCTCATCACAAATGAGATTCCCGGCTTAGGAAGTGAAGAGATGACCGATAAATTCATCATCAAGAAGATCCTAAGAGCCTTGGATGGAAAGTATGATACCGTATGCACATTTATCCAAATGATGCCCAACTACAAGAATCTCAAGCCAACGGAGGTCATCGGAAGAATTGTTGCTCATGAGATGTCACTCAAGGATAAGGAGGAGCTGCACAACAAGTCAAGTGGTGCTTACAAAGCCTCATGTGAAGCTCGCACATCATCAAGTGAGAAACAAACCTTCAATGAAGAATTGAGCCTAATGGTGAAAAACTTCAACAAATTCTACAAGAGTAGAAGTCAGGAAAGAAGTTCTAAGTCAAGGTCCTAGAATGACAAAAGATCTTCCAGTCGAGAGCGAAATTGCTACAACTGTGGAAGACCCGGACACTATTCCAATGAGTGTACAGCTCCCTACAAAAGAAGAGAAGATTCACCTAAGAGAATAAGTAGAAGAGAAGAATCACCGCCAAGAGAGAGAAGGAGTAGAGATGATCATTATGAACGAAGAATATCCCGGAGAAGCAAGGATTTGGAAAGGAAGGACAAGTCATCAAAGAGCTACACAAAACAAAGACATCAAGCTCATGTTGGTGAATGGGTATCCGGTTCCGACTCTGAACATCACTCCGAGAGAAGCTATCACTCTGACTCCGAACATACTCAAGATGAAGGTGTTGCCGGTCTAGCACTTGTGTCAACCAACTCCCATGACATATTTGATTCACCAAATGAAGGAATTGGAAGATGCTTCATGGCTAAAGGCCCAAAGGTAACGCACCCCGAGTATGTTTATTTCAATAGTGATGAAGATGACTTGTTAGGTGATGATGATTTACTTATTGACAACTCTAGTGATGAATACTATGATGAAACGTCAATTAATCATGCTAATCAAGATAAAACGAATGACGATGATAAGGAGAAGATTGAGCTCCTAACTAAAGAACTAAACACTCTTAAGTTAGCCCATGAAACTATCTTAGGGGATCATCGAGAACTTTTAAGGACTCATGAGAAGTTACGCTTTGAAAAGCTCAACCTTGAGCAAGAACATGAGTTCTTAAAGGCAATCAATGATGATCTTCGCAAGAAAAGTTCTTCTTACATTGCCAAGCATTTACTCTTATCTACTTACATGCCTCAAGTCAAGTCTAGTAACAAAAACAAGAAGGATTATTCCTCTAGTAGTAACAATCATCATGTTAAATCCAATGTTGTTGCTTCTAGTAGTTCTCTTGATTCCACTAATGATTCTCTTAGCCAAGTTACACTTGAGCAAGAAAATAGCTTATTGAAGGGAATCATAGAGAAAGGTGTTTACAAGAGCTTTGCCGGGAGTAAGCAATTCAAGGAAATTGTACGCAAGCAAGGAAAGAACCGGAAGAACCAAGGTGTTGGTTTTGAATGAAAGTTCAATGCCAATGGAGTTGAGTGGGAAGAAGATCAATACCCTAAGACGAAGTTTGTTCCTCAACGAGAGAAGTATGATCCTACTTCATTCAAAGGGACACAAGCTCAAGATGATCTTCCACCATAAGACCACAAGCAAAAAGTCAAGGATGAGCTTCAAGAGGAGATTGATGCATTTGAAGAAGCTCCCAAGGCCTTGGTCAAGTGGATTCCCAAGACTACGTCAAGCTCTACTTCATCAAGTACAACTACAACTCCAAGGATTCCCATCAACATGGTGTGGATCCCTAAGAAGAAGAACTAGAGAGTTCTTGAGGGTGACGCCGCCAACATTCTTCACTCATATCATTTTGGCAAGGATAAGTGCAATCAACTTCCACATCTTGCACTAGTTCAAGGAGTCACAAACCCTCTTGTTGGTAAGATAAGGGACAAGGTAACCTAATGCTTTCATAGACATCATCTTGTGTGAGCATCACTCTATGTCTATGGATATCCTTGTTTGTTCCTTGTGGGACTAACCCGTGTAGGTATTGAAAGTGCAACTCACTCCAAAGGATTGCTCCAAATGATCTACATCGACATTGAGCATCCACATCTTCAACGCCTACATGAAGTCATCATCGACAAAACTCAAGGTTAGCTCATCCCTCTAAGGGGGGATCTCACATCTAGGGGGAGCTTTACTCTAACAATTGGGCTAAAGCAACTCTAATGGTGTGAACACATCAATGCATTATGTAAAAGTGGTAACCCCACTTGAGCTTAAACGATGAGTATGACCTATGATCAAATGTTCTCATTTGACTCCTAAGTCAATATACTCATATATAGATGACCTAGTCATCGCCAATTGCTTGATAGATGCTAGAATTGGTTGTGCATGCTTTGCCACATATTTCATTTGTCATCTTACTGTGTGAGCATGTTGGTTGCATATTTTACTCATTCGAGGACATCCACTTGTAGCTTTGCTTGTTTGGCTTCATTTTCTTTTGGCCAAGTGGATGGACAAGAATGCCTAAGAACCTTCTCTAGCTATCTATGCTTTTCTTGTCTCAAACTCTATTCATGCTACATCACAAAATTTGATCAAGTCAGATTCGAACCACTCTGTGTGAGGAGCACTCGGAGTCCCCGATTCGTCATAGACTTAAACTTCCAAAACTTCTTTGTGCGTTTTGGTCTAACCGATTCTTCCATTTTGGTCATACCGAGATCACTAAGTCGATCTAGGTTTTCAATCTTGGTGCAACCGATTTGAACATTTCGGTCTCATCGAGTTGCAGCAACTGCTTGCAGTTATGCATCTCGGTGCCACCGAGTTGTTCCACTCGGTCACACCGACAGGGTCGGACTATATACATACCGAAGGGCAAAAATTTTGGAAATTTCTCTGAAAGGTTTCGCCCGCGCTCAGTCCGCTCTGCCTCCAGGGTCTACAGATCGTTCTCCTCATCGCCAGCCGCCTCCCGCCGCTGGTCTCCGCCGCCGTCAATGGGAATCTTCACCGTCGTTGCCACCGTAGCAAGTCCATCGCCGAACTAGGGTATGGACTTGATCACTGTGCTATCCCCATCTGATTCCTAGCACATTGTGTTTGTCATGAATCTTGCCACGATTGAAACTATCTCATCTAGTCAAAACAATCTGTAGATTAGGTTTGATTTGAAAATTTAGGGTTAGGTTTCCGCCAAAACCATCTCGGACCCACCGAGTTGTAGAAATCGGTTCCACCGATTTGGCCAAGGCCATTGCACTTGTGATTCTCGGTCTGACCGAGAATTGCAAATCGGTGTGACCGAGATCAGAACTTTGTGAAACCCTAGCAGTCTCGGTGCCACCGAACTGTGACTCGGTCTGGCCGAGTTCACTAGTTTAGGTTCCTAAAGCTGCTTCGGTATCACCAAGTTCAAAAATCGGTTGATCCGAAATGCTTTTTGTGGAAAATTAAAACCAAGTTTTTAACTCAATCTTTTGCAAAAACCTTTGTATTTTGTGATGCTTATCCTCTCTATCTCATCTACATCTATTCACAGGGTCAGCAGTCAGTGCTTGCAGCATGTCTGATCAAAGTGACAGCCAGAACAGGGAAGAGGAGCAGACTCCTATGAGTGAGGGCACTAGTCCCTCTAGTTCCTCAGATGAGGGCAGCGGGAGCACCCCAAGAAATTTACCCAAAGCTGCCACCAGGAACAGGAAGAAGAAAACCTCAGACTCTAAGGATGAAGACTATGTGGCAGAAGAGGATGAAGCCACCTCCAAGAAAGTGCTCAAGAAGGAGTATGGCACTTCTGCAACCACCAAGCCAGGTCTGAACAGGAAAGTCCCTGTCGAGAGGACTCCTATGCTGAAAGTCAGAGCATCAACTCAGGAAACTGAGAGATCAGAACCCAAGGAGCCAGTAGTGGCTGAAAAGAAGAGGAAGGAAAGGGTCAAGAAGACCATGGCCAGGGTTGTTGGGAAGCCTTCCATGATGGAAGAGGAAGAAGAAGAAGAGGTTGCAGCTCCAGCTCCCAAAGCTCAGAAGCTCATGGGTGATGCCATAAGGTCAGGGGCTGCTTCATCAAAGCCCAAAGAAGCACCTAAGGCTGCTTCCAAGCCCAAGGCTGCACCCAAGAGGAATACCAGAAACATCCTAGCTGCTGAAAAGAACAAGGCCCCAGTGCCTGAAGCTGTTGCAGGAGAAGAAGAATATGAAGAGCATGTTCTAAGAAAGTTGAAGCCTAAGATTCCAGATCATAAAGATGCTCATCCTGTTGCTGAGAACATGAAGCTGAGAAAGGATGCAGGTCTCAGACAGTGGAGGTTGACTGATCCTTATGCAGTCAGGAGGAGAACTGCTGTGGACTACAGGTTCCATACAAAGAAACAGCAGGACTTCTATGAGACTGTGCTGCTGGACAAGAAACCAATAGTCCGTGATATGAGATAGGTCGATTGGAAATACATCAAGGAGAATGAGGAACACTACCCAGGAGTGCTTGACAGCTTCAAGGGTTGTGGAGTGGATGGATTTGTTAGGCAGAAGCTCACAAAGTGGAATGATGAGCTCATAATGCAATTCTACTCCACAACACACTTGTATCCAGATGGCAGAATAGTTTGGATGTCTGAAAGTACCAGGTACCCGTCCACTATTGAAGAATGGGCAAATCTGATCAATGCACCAAAGGAGAAAGAAGATGACTTGGATGTCTATGCCAAGAAGAAAATGGATCACAACTCTATGGCACATATCTACAAGGAGATCCCAGATGATGCTCTTGAGACTCACAAGTTTGGGTATGCACATTTTCTTCTGTCAGGACTGCCAACCATCAACTGGATCCTCAGGCACACTCTCTTGCCCAAGTCAGGTGATCATAACATGATCAGAGGCCAAGCTATTAATCTTCTACACTTGTTTGATGTGCCTCAAAAGTTCAAGGTTATGAGCCTCATTGTTGAAACAATCAAGAGGATAGCTACAGACCGGAAGAGAAGTTGTGGGTATGCCCCACAGATCCAGGAGCTGATTAACTCCAAGATGGGCATAGGCACTTACTTGTTGGACAAGGAGCACATGCCTATCTATCCATACTTTGAGGACAACCAAGTGGTTATGGATGAAAATGAGCCATCTTCAGTGCAAGCACAAGTGAAGAAGGAGAAGGCAAAGACTGAGAAGGTTGCCAAGATGCCAACAATTGATGAGGCATCTGAGTACTTTCTGAAGAGCAAGCAAGACCAACTTGGATACTTGATAGCATCCACTCTGAGGATTGAGAAAGGGTTGGCCACCCTAACTCAAAACCAGGAGAGCCTGGAAAGGATCATGGAACAGAAGTTCTATGACTTAGATGTGAAAGTAACTGAGATCCAGTCTGTTGTGGAGCAACTCCAAGATGATATGCAGGAGAGGAAGGGGAAGACAACCACTGAGGCATTTGCTAGAGTGCCTAGATCTCAGAGATCAGCTGTTGTGACTATGACAGACACAAGAGTAACATCATCTGCACCTGCTACAGCTTCAGTGCCACCAGCTCCAGCATCTACTCCACCAGCTCCAACTTCATCAACTGATGCCTTCGTCCTTGGAGTCATATCTACACCACCACATCAAGAGCAAGCCTGAGAGACGACATAGTACTATGCATTTTCTAGGAACTTTTTGGTAACTTGTTGCCAAAGGGGGAGAAAAATGTATAGATCATAGGCTTCGAGAGAGAGAGTTTGCTTTTGTTCTCTCTTGTCTTTGTGGTTGAACTTTATTTGCTTTCGCTTGCTTGAGATACCACTTTATTGCCTGTGTGATACAATGATGATCATGTGTTAGATCATATGCTACTTTAATGCTTGTTGGATGACATTATCCTGTTTTATCTCTATACGACCATTCACTTTGCTTGGTGATGAGTGCATGTATTTTGAATATTATCTTTTTGAGCGCTCCACCAAGATGTATGTGACATGGGAGAGTAACTCATGAACCTAACTCTATGTGCATTTGCAGTCCAAAGCAAATCTTAAACTATGCACAAATTTAGGGGGAGCTCTCACATTTCACATACTTCTCAAAGCGACGATGTTTTTCAATCTTACTATCTTTTGTCGAAGCTTTGATCTATATGTTGTCATCAATTACCAAAAAGGGGGAGATTCAAAGTGCAACTATCCCTAGGTGGTTTTGGTAATTCCTAACAACATATAGCTCATTGAGCTAATACTATTCCAAGACAAATATTTGAGGAAAGCTCAATGATTAGCATGGCATGGATGAGAAAAGTGGATTCCTCAAAATGCTAAGGATAAAAGGATTGGCTCAAGCTTCAAGCTCAAGACTCTACATTTTATATTTTAGTGATCCAAGATCACATTGAGTCTATAGGAAAAGCCAATACTATCAAGGAGGGATGAGGTGTTGCTTAATGAGTTTCTTGCTTCATAGTGCTTAGTGATATGCTCCAAAACCCTCAACTAGTTTCCCACGTCCACATATGACCTAAACCCAAAGTCCAACTTGGCCCCACCAATTCTTTCTATCCGGTGCCACCGAGTTCAGATGTCATAGCCACTGCCACAAACCCTAGGCAAATCGGTGTCACCGATAGGGATCTCGGTCTCACCGGGATGGGATTGTAATCTCTCTGTTTCCCTTCGTGACGTTTCAGTCTAACCGAGATGAGCGATCGGTCCCACCGAGATTGCAATGTAAACTCTCTGTTTCCTTTTCGTAACATTTCGGTCTCACCGAAATGAGCGAACCGGTCCCACCGAGTTTATCTGAGCAACTCTCTGGTTAGCTTATTACCAAAATCGGTCTCACCGAGTTTGTGTAATCGGTCTCACCGAGATTACGTTATGCCCTAACCCTAACCATATCGGTCCTACGGAGTTGCATGTCAGTCCCACCGAAAATCCTAACGGTCACTAGGTTTACTAAATCGGTCTGACCGAGTTTGTTGATTCGGTCCCACCGAGATTGGTAAATTGCGTGTAACGGTTAGATTTTGTGTGGAGGCTATATATACCCCTCCACCTCCTCTTCATTCATGGAGAGAGCCATCAGAACAAACCTACACTTCCAACTTACCATTTCTGAGAGAGAACCACCTATTCATGTGTTGAGGCCAAGATATTCCATTCCTACCATATGAATCTTGATCTCTAGCCTTCCCCAAGTTGCTTTCCACTCAAATGTTCTTTCCACCAAATCCAAATCCTGTGAGAGAGAGTTTAGTGTTGGAGAGACTATCATTTGAAGCACAAGAGCAAGGAGTTCATCATCAACACACCATTTGTTACTTCTTGGAGAGTGGTGTCTCCTAGATTGGCTAGGTGTCACTTGGGAGACTCCGACAAGATTGTGGAGTTGAACCAAGGAGTTTGTAAGGGCAAGGAGATCGCCTACTTCGTGAAGATCTACCGCTAGTGCGGCAAGTCCTTCATGGGCGACGGCCATGGTGGGATAGACAAGGTTGCTTATTCATGGACCCTTCTTGGGTGGAGCCCTCCGTGGACTCGCGCAACCGTTACCCTTCGTGGGTTGAAGTCTCCATCAACGTGGATGTACGATAGCACCACCTATCGGAACCACGGCTCAAAAATCACCGTGTCTCCAAATTGTGTTTGGAATCTCCAAACCCTTCCCTTTGCATTCGTTGCATGCTCTAATTTCCGCTGCTCATATACTCTTTGCATGCTTGCTTGAATTGTGTTAAGATTGCTTGACTTGTGTTAAGTTTGCTAAAATCTGCCAAAGACTAAAATTGGGAAAAGGTTAAGTTTTTATTTGGTCAAGTAGTCTAATCACCCCCCTCTAGACATACTTCAAGATCCTACATACGTGTTATCTGGCTTCTCTTCAGGCATTTGCAGCTCTGTCCAGTTGTTGATGAAATCCACCAATACTTGAGACTTGATGGTGGTGCGAGGCATATATTTTAAACCATGAGGTCCAAGCTCAATAGCCCACTTGGCTACTCGCCCTGTGGCTTATCTATTTTGAATAATATCTCCCAAAGGAGCAGAACTGACCACAGTGATGGGATGACCCAGAAAATATTGCTTAAGCTTCTGGCTGGCCATGAACACCCCATAAACAAGCTTCTGCCAATGTGGATACCTCTGTTTGGACTCAATGAGCACCCCACTGATATAATAAACCGGCCGTTGAACTGGATATTCCTTGTCTGCCTCCTTCCGTTCCACCACAACAGCCATGCTAACAGCCCGGGCGTTAGCAACCACATAAAGCAACAACAGCTCCTTGTCAACGGGAGCAGCAAGGACTGGCGGCTCAGCGAGCTGCCTCTTCAAGTCTTTAAACGCATCGTTCGCAGCATCATTCCAGACGAAGTCATCTGTTTTCTTCATCATCTGATACAGCAGTATGGCCTTCTCACCTAACCGGCTTATGAACTGGCTTAAAGCAGCAATATGACCCGCCAGACGCTGAACATCATTGATACACTTTGGTTTTGCCAAAGAGGTAATGGCCTTGATCTTCTCCAGGTTAGCCTCAATGCATCTGTTAGAAACCAGAAATCCCAAAAGCTTGCCTGCTGGCACACAAAAGACACATTTGGCCGGGTTAAGCATCATATTATAGACCCGGAGATTATCAACGGTATCCTTCAAATCATCTATCAAAATTTCCTTCTCTCTGGATTTCAACACAATATCATCCACATAGGCATGAACATTGCGCCCAATCTGATTGTGAAGACAATTCTGCACACAGGGCTGGTAAGTCGCCTGGGCACTCTTGAGCCCAAAAGGCATAGATACATAGCCAAAGTCTCCAAAGGGAGTAATTAAAGTTCTTTTCTCCTGGTCCTTAACTGCCATCTTGATCTGATGATAACCAGAGTAAGCATCCAAAAAACTCAAACGCTCACAACCCGCCGTAGCATCAATGCTTTGATCAATACGAGCGGGAGCAAAAGGATCAGTCGGACAAGCCTTGTTTAAGTCCATGTAATCCACACACATACGCCAAGTGCCATTCTTCTTGAGTACTAGCACCGGGTTAGCCAACCACTCAGGATGAAATACTTCAACAATGAACCCAACTGCCAAGAGCTGGGCCACCTCTTCACCAATGGACTTACGCCTCTCCTCGCTGAAGTGATGAAGGAATTGCTTGACCGGCTTAAATTTCGGATCAATATTGAGAGTGTGCTCGGCGAGTTCCCTCGATACACCTGACATGTCAGAAGCTTTCCATGCAAAGATGTCCCAGTTCTCACGGATGAACTCGATGAGAGCGCTTTCCTATTTAGGATCCAGATTAGCACTGATACTGAACTACTTGGATGAATCGCCAGGAACAAAGTCAACGAGTTTGGTGTCGTCAGCCGATTTAAACTTCATCACCGGATCATGCTCCGTAGTTGGCTTCTTCAAAGACTTCATATCAGCCGGGTCAACATTATCCTTGTAAAACTTCAACTCTTCTGCTGCACAGACCAACTCCGCATAAGCAGTGTCACCTTCTTCACACTCCAAGGCTATCTTGCGACTTCCATGTACTGTGATGGTCCCTTTGTAACCCGACATCTTGAGCTGCAGATAAACATAACACAGCCGCGCCATGAACTTGGCATAAGCCGGCCGTCTAAACAGAGCGTGGTACGGGCTTCTGATCTTGTCCACTTCAAAAGTTAACTTCTCAGCCCTGGAGTCATGCTCATCTCCAAAGGCTACTTCCAGTTCAATCTTGCCAACTGGGTATGCCGACTTACCGGGCACCACTCCATGGAAGACAGTATTGGATGTCTTAAGATTTTTGTCAGTTAACCCCATGCGATGGAAAGTCTCATAATAAAGGATATTAATGCTGCTACCTCCATCCATGAGTACCTTACTAAACTTGTAGCCACCAACTTGAGGTGCTACCACCAAAGCTAGGTGACCCGGATTATCAACCCGGGGCGGGTGATCCTCCCGGCTCCATATAATGGGATGCTCAGACCATCGCAAGTATTGGGGAACTGCCGGCTCAACGGCGTTCACAGCCCTCTTGTGAAGCTTCTGGTCCCGCTTGCACAAACTTGTGGTGAAAACGTGATACTGCCCGCTGTTCAACTGCTTTGGATGACTTTGATACCCGGATTGCTGTTGCTGCTGACCCCCCTGGCCAGATTGCTGATTGTAACCACCCTGGCTACCTTGATTATATCCATCCTGATTATTTTGGTGGTTCTGGAAGCCGGAATTAGAAACGCCACCTCCATAATTCGGGCCTTGGGAACCGCCGCCACCTGAGTCGTCGCCCGACCCTTGATCGTTGTCAAACGCGTTAGAGTTTTTGAAAGCCTTCATAATCGTACAATCTTTCCAAAGGTGAGTGGCTAGTTTCCCATGCGTGCCATGCCTTGGACAGGGCTCATTCAGCAACTGCTCAAGAGTAGGACATGATCCGCCTGTCCGAGGAGGCGGCCTCCCCTTACGACGTTGATTGTTGCCATGTGCATTGGTGTTAGTCACAAACTCCGAGCTACCATCAGCCTTGCGTTTACCGTTGCCCCCCTGATTCACCGGGTTATGTTGTGGACCCTTAGCGTTGTCGTTCTTCTTTCCCTTCCCTGTCTTCTCGTCGTTAGACTTCGGGTCCTTGGTACTATCAGAGTTGGCATATTTGACTAGAGCCGCCATCAGCTGGCCCATGTCATTACAATCGCGCTTGACCCACCCCAGCTTCTTTTTAAGAGGCAAAAAACGACAATTTTTCTCCAACATTAAGACCGCAGAGCCGATGTTCATGTTATCGGATGAATGTATGATAGCTTTGACCCATCGCACCCAATGGGTCATGGATTCACCCTCCTCTTGCTTGCAATTAGTCAAGTCCACAATCGACATGGGTTGTTTGCATGTGTCTTTAAAGTTCTGAATAAATTGGGCTTTCAACTATCCCCATGATCCGATGAGTTGGCAGGCAGCCCCTTTAACTAAGTACGGGTCGTCCCATCCAGCATCATGGTGAAGTATTTAGCACATGCAGTATCACTGACCTCCAGCAGCTCCATGTCCATCTCATAACTCTCAATCCATGCTTCGGGGGGTAAATCGGTCGTATAATTAGGCACCTTCCGAGGTCCTTTGAAATCCTTGGGCAAACGCTCATTACGCAGAGCCGGCACCAAACAGGGCACACCTGTAGATCTAGAAGTTACACCTACTTCCAGTGAAGCCATAGGATAAGCCGTAAACTGTTGATAAACCGCCGGTTGAGCCCCCTACTCAGCTTCTTGACGTATCCTGCCCTGATCGACCGCACCTGGAACACCATCACGCGTCGGGTCATGGCCACATGGCTGCTCACGGCACCGGGCATTGCTCGAAACAGCTGGTGAGTCCATGTGTCTATTGTAGCTCTGGCTTGAGCGAGGGGTTGAATGAATCATGTCTCGGCTATAAGCGTGTGTGAGGGAGTCCTGGATTAGGGGGTGTCCGGATGGCCGGACTAAGACCTTTGGCCGGACTCCCGGACTATGAAGATACAAGATCGTAGACTCCGTCCCGTGTCCGGATGGGACTTTCCTTGGCGTGGAAGGCAAGCTTGGCGATACGATATGAAGATCTCCTCCCATTGTAACCGACTCTGTGTAACCCTAGCCCTCTCCGGTGTCTATATAAACCGGAGAGTTTTAGTCCATAGGACGAACAACAATCATACCATAGGCTAGCTTCTAGGGTTTAGCCACTCCGATCTCGTGGTAGATCTACTCTTGTACTACCCATATCATCAATATTAATCAAGCAGGAGTAGGGTTTTACCTCCATCGAGAGGGCCCGAACCTGGGTAAAAACATCGTGTCCCTTGTCTCCTGTTACCATCCGCCTAGACACACAGTTCGGGACCCCCTACCCGAGATCCGTCGGTTTTGACACCGACATTGGTGCTTTCATTGAGAGTTCCGCTGTGTCGTCACCATCAGGAAGGATGCCGCATCCCGTCTTTAAAGACGGCGTCGTTGCTAAAGGAGCTTTGGCTGTCGGCCAAACTCTCCGGCTAGGCAGGTTTTTGATGACCGCCTGTCCGGCCGCCGCGCCGATGATGACCTCTCGGGCCATCGAAAGCAATCTTCACATCAGCTCGGAGCTTGCCGAGCAGTTAGATCCGACGGAGCTCCTCTCCCTGAACGAGCTCTTGGATCGCATCACGGCCCCGGGAATCGCTACAGATTATGGCCAGATTGGGCTTAAACCCGATCAGAGCGAGATCGACTCTCCCCAGGTCACCCATCACGTCGAAGTGGTGGAAGAACAATGTGGCGAGTCTTCGCCCGCCCTAAGGACCAGATGTGTCTGGATTCTCGATCCCTCCAAGCCGGACACCCGCGGAGGGGAGGAAGTCGCCCAAACCCTGAACCTAAACTCAGGCAGCAGGCCTGATTCATTGAATAATGTCCAAGAAAGCAAGCTTCTGAATGCGGAAACCACTTGGCCCCTGAATCTCACATCGGGCAAGGTTCCGGATTTAATTCCACCCGCCCACCCAACTATGTGGGATTTATCCCTAATACGGCAAGAGCCCGGAGAAACAGTACACCACTACTGGGCCAGATTCCTCCTGGTTATGAACATGATAAAGGACTGCCGCGAGAAAGAAGCAATTTCACTCTTCTGTAACAACTGCACGGACATCAGAATCCTCAACGCCATAAGTCGCCGCGAAATTACACGATTCACCGACTTGACATCCATAGTATGAAAGTATTGTGCGACTGAAAGCGTTCGGAAAACCGAAGATAAATTCTGGGACAATCCGGCCCTGAATACAACACGAGTCCGGTACAAAAGGGCGCATTATCGCCAGGCATCTGAGCCAAACATCAAAAAACAAAAACCCTCTACAGGGTACGGGAATGTACTGGAAGGATGGCTCAATGGACCCTGTAAAATTCATAATTCAGGGGAAGCCACACCAACGCACAGCCTTAGAGCATGTTGGATTCTATGGCAAGTGGCCCGAAGTGGCGAGGAGCTTTTAACTCCAGCACCCGAAGAATACCTCCCCAGTATGGTGTCGACAATCTTTGAGACCTTCACATCAAACAATGCAAGGAAACGAATGCTCCGCAACCTTGCCGAAGTCTACCAAGTAGCAACAATAAACCCATGGAGTGACACGGCTATCACCTTTAATGCCAGTGACAAACCTAAATTCCGGACAGCCCGAGCACCAGCCGCATTGGTCCTCAGTCCGATAGTGGACAGCTTCCGACTTACAAAGGTACTCATGGACGGCGGCAGCGGACTCAACCTCATCTACGAGGAAACCCTGCAAAAAATGGAAATTGACTGGAGCCGCATTGAGCGAAGCAACACAACTTTCAGAGGAATAATTCCAAGCCGGGAAGCGTGCTATTCAGGAAAAATCACACTGGATGTGGTGTTCGGCACGTCGGATAATTACAGATCCAAGGAGGCCACGTTTCAAGTGGCCCCGTTCAGCAGCGGATACCACGCTCTGCTAGGGCGAGAAGCATTTACAATTTTCCAAGCCATACCCCATTACGGGTACAGGAAGCTCAAAATGCCCGGACCCAACGGAATCATCACTCTCGCAAGTGATCCGGACATAGCGCTCCGCGCTGAAAACAAGACAGCCGCACTGGCCCTGGAGGCATTACCCGAGGCCCTAGCGGCCGAGGAACTAACTGCGTTGCGCTCTATGGTCGACAGGGACGATGTGATACTAGACAAGAGATCCAAGTCCACCTCTTTCAAACCAGCGGACGAAATAGTTAAATTCCAAGTCCATCCAATGGACCCTACAAAAACGGCCTCCATCGGGGCACGACTAAAACCCGATGTAGACGCCGCACTCAGAGACTTCCTGCGAGAAAATTGGGACATTTTCGCCTGACACCCCTCAGATATGCCAGGAATCCCATGCAGGCTGGCTGAGCATAGCCTGAACATCCTAAAAAGGGTTTAAACCCGTCAAGCAGACTCTACGGCGTTTTTCCGAACCCAAGAGACAAGCCATGGGAGAGGAGCTAGCAAAACTGCTGGAAGCCGGATTCATCAGAGACATAAAACATCCGGACTGGCTAGCAAACCTGGTGATGGTACCAAAGAAGGACAAATCCTGGCGCCTATGTGTCGATTTCAAAGACCTAAACAAGGCCTGTGTCACGACCGGGTTTTCTGGGTAATAAATTTCCAGAAAAGACTATCGTTCTCATCAGCCCCAGGATTACTGTTAGCTGATGAGGCTCCAACTTGATACAGAAATTCCAAGCCAAATACAGAATATGTAGTACAAGACCATTCTGGCCTGTGGGTACAACCAATGGTTTCTAGTGATTGATGGCGGAAGCGGGTTGTGAAACATCTGTGTCTATGGGACTCCATTCCCCACGGGAACAGCTGACCAGGTTAAATTCCTATCTTCGCGAGGCTGCTATCTCCATTGCGTGGTTTTCGGGGCTGGCATCGCGTCGCTCCTCTCCGTGCAGGAAAATCTGGCCAAGACAATAGCCAGGGACAAGCCAGTGAGTACTTTGAATGTACTCGCAAACATTATGAACACAGGTATAATATAACAATGATGTGCTGAAAAAATATTTTTATGCTCATGACGTCGGCCACAAAAGATAAGTAACTCTCGGATGCGTGCAAGCAAGCTATTTATAAAATTGCAATAACCTGATAGTATAAAAGAAATTTATGAAATAAATAACAAGTAATGCCACAGTCGGGCGTCTGAGCGACGCCACATAAAGGGCTTTAAAAGAAATTCCACAGTCGGGCGTCTGGGCGACGCCTCATAAAGGGCTTTAAAAGAAATGCCACAGTCGGGCGTCTGAGCGACGCCTCATAAAGGGCTTTAAAAGAAATGCCACAGTCGGGCGTCTGAGCGACGCCTCATAAAGGGCTTTTAAAAGAAATGCCACAGTCGGGCGTCTGAGCGACGCCTCATAAAGGGCTTTAAAAGAAACAATCAAAGTGAATATCCCGGAGGTAGAACTATCCCAGAGATACACGATAATAACAACAATATCATGGGTTAGTCAAATAATAATAATCATAGTTATCACCAGTCACAAGTAGTAATTCCATTTCTGGATTAATAGTTTCACCTCCGAAGACCGACACTAAGACCGATACTTGACCCATCCCAGACTGTAATTCTAAACCATGGACACGGCTATTCGAATAAGTTTATTCTCTGCAGAGGGTGTACTCTTTACCCATGAGTAACGGATTTCTTTAGCCCATCGGGACTAATTCCATCTACGGTCTTTCTGTTGAAAACACACCTAACTTGCACACACCAGCTTATCACACACGTGTCTGGAATCACCCACGACACCTGTTAAGCAAACTCTAAGTGGGGAGGCTACAACCTCGCGTAGCATGGGATCAAATTTATATCGCGCGCTCTAAGGGGTGGCCTCCCCTCTCGGTCCCAACCGGAAAACACCCATGCTCCCGGACCAGGTGGCCTGCCTACCAGTTACAACCAGTATCTTCCACCATGGCCTCTCTGTACGGTGTGTGCTAGAAAGAGGTTGACAACTTACTGAACCGTACTCTACTTGCTATAGAGACGAGTGGTAGTACGAAACAAGTATGGGGTTACTGGAACAAGACTCGATCTACGGTCGACTCAGGAGGTTCCAGTATTCCCTGCATGATTAGTATAACAAATATATTTCATCAAACAGAGTCACCACTCATATCACCTTACCATGCCATACCAGACAGAACCGTCCCGACGGAGACCGGCGACAAACTCATACCTACCCAAGGCAGAGGTCTTCCCGGTTTCCTGTCGGTATGCATGTAAAGCTCATGAGGGTGATTATCATCACAAGTGTGTCCATTACCAACAGCATGGAAATCAGTAACATGCACCCATGCATATGATCATATCACATGAAATAACAAGTCCTTCGAAATGCGGTGGTGTTATAAATGCATCAACGATCACTCCAAAATTATTATGCCGGGGTTCAGAATGCTTGCCTTCAATGTGTGGAAAGGCAGGGTGCTCTCCAAACTTTTGAAAGTTTCTTCTCTTTCCCAAAAATCCTATTTGAAAAATATATTTGAATTAACACACATTTCAAAACAGAACCAAAAAGTTGTTTGAAAAATTTTCAAATAAATCTTAAAATAAACTAGATCAAATATGAGGAAGGTAGGAAAAAGAATCAACTCATTTGGACTTATATTTAAAAAGTTATAGCCAGTCAAAGATTTGGTCAAAATCTGTTTTTAAATAAAACAGAAAAAGAAAACGTTTCGGAGGGGAATACGCTTTCGGAGCGGGGAAAGCGTACTAGGGATAATACGTCTTCACTTAATCTGACATGGACAGCGCGGGGTGTCGCTGACAGTGGGCCCGCCTGGCCCACTGGTCATGTTTGACCAGTCGCCGCGCGTCGTCTCCCTCCTCTGTCCGAGCGGAGCGGGGCTCCGGCGATCGTCGCCGGCGTTTGGCTGTTCCTCGCGGGCTCCAGAGGTTAGGGATGGATCCGCACGGCCGGAGCGGTTCTCCCGGTGGTCGTGGGGTTGTCGGAGGTGGAGGGAGCTGCCGGCGGCGAGCTCCGCGGCGGAGGAAAGCTTCGGTGGCGAAGTGACTATGTGGTGGCGATGGTTCCCGATCAAAATCAAGTAGTGGGTTGGGTTCACAGGAGGATGAGGAAGTTCCTGGCGAAGAGAACGGAGAGGGGGAGGTGCTGGAGGTGCCGGATTGGCCGGGGCGGTGGCGGCGGCAGGAGTTGCCGGAGATGATGAAGAAGACCTCCCCGGGTCGAATGCGAGGTAGGGGAGCGCCATGGGGGTAGCATGAGGTCGCGTGCGTGCTCAGAGGGGCTCGGGGTGTCCATTTATAGCACGCCGAGGTCGGTTCCGCGGCGGTGGGGATAAGCTCTCCGGTGAACCGCCTCTCTGTAGCTAGGGCGACGTGGCGGCGACGAACGCTAGCGGACACCCGTGTGGATGAGCTCGGGCTGTGCTGGGGCCAGGTGGCGAGCCGGGGTGGCTTGGGCGGTGCTGAACGGAGCAGGGGCTGTCGGGCGGCGGCGGTGGCTAGCTCTTGGCCTGCCGGGCGCGGCGGGGGCTGCTTGGCGCGTTGCTGCGAGGAGGGGAGCGCGTGGCGTGGTGCTGCAGAGCGGGCCAAAGCCGTGGGGGCCAGCGTGTCGGCTCGGGCGCGCGGCTGCAATACGCGCGCTCTGGGCGCGTCCAGTGCACGCACTGGGTGTGCTCGACAAAATGCCAGAGCATGCTACAGAGCTTGGTTGAGACTGGCAATTAACAGACCTAGGTTAGGAGGAACGGGGAGTCTAGTGGACATGCTGGTTTGATCAGAGGTGCAAGGTCACAATGCAAAGACAAAAACATGTCAAAACTGGCCATGCATACCAGGTGTTTGACAAAATGCCAAGGGCACTTAGGCATTTCTTGGAGTGGCCAAAATCTCCAGATCAGTGTCTCTGTGGATGAAAGAGAGAGTGGTGATGTTAGTTGGACAAAAGAAGAAACTTGTTAGTGCAAGTTTTACAAAACTTCAATTCTGGACAGGAAATAAATGACATTATTCCATGAACCAAAAATGATCTAAAAGGTGCATGCTCCTGGACTTAAGGGTTTAACATGGGGGACTACAAGTAGGAGAAATAGTTAAGGGCATAGGAGCAACTAAAATGGTGGTTGCTGTACAAATCCTCAAGTTGGTCCTGAATGGAAATGAGGTTGATTCACTCAAATTTTTCAAAGAACATAATTAGGTTTTTGCACAAAGAGGGATAACAGGCTCCTACTGACCTCCCTTAATTTTGGTAGAAGTTTTAAATGAATACTCAAATAGGTTGTAGTGCAAAATGCACTCTGGACCAGAGAAGAAAAATTGAGAGTAGGGCTCAAAATATTTAGTGAATGAAATATATTTTTGCATAAAAGTGATTTAAAAACATCCCATGACATCTCCAAATTTTTGTGGAAATTTTAAGTGAATCTATCAAATGGTTGTAGTTCAAATATGGCCATTTAACCTTGAAAAAACTATTTTCAAGAAAGTAAAGATCAAGCAATTAAGTTAGTTAATTAGTTATACTGATAAAAGGAAAGTTTTTCTTGAGAGGTTAAACAAGTCCAATAACATATTTGAAAAGTTTTCTCTTTGGGAAAAACTCATCATAACAGGGAAGGAAATAATTTAAAAAAAAATCAAAAAGGAGCTCAGAAATCCAAAGTTTTAATTCCTGGAAAAAAAATAATTTAATAAAACAAGGCCAAAATTTTGGGGTGTCACAATACTATCCCCCTTAAGAAAAATCTCATCCTCGAGATTTGCTGAAAGCGGTGTTAAGAGAATATTTACGCAATAAAGATGTAGCTACAGTGAGAGGGCAATAAGTGGTGAAAAACCACCGTGTGAAAACTGGTGCTGTGCGGAAAAGTCTACGGTCCGAGACAAAAACGGGCGATTTCTACGTTGGATATAAATTTAGGATAACTCCTAAATTTAGATATACGCTGATCGCACCCGAGAGCATAGTGCTCTCTCTGGCTGACAGGTGGACCCGGGGTCCACTGTCAGTCTCCTCTTCTTCTCCCTGTGGACCTTTCTTCCTCCTCTCTCCCGCGCGCTTTCTCCACCGGCGACGCCTAGTGTGTAGGGCATCTAGGCCGTACCGTGGTAGTGCACGGCGTGCTAGCTGCTGGTGCAGCGTGCACTCACCTCGCGGGCCAGTGCGCTATCGGCACTGCTCATGGATTCGACTCCGAACACCGGCGATCGGCGACGAGCGGCGTTGGTGGACTTCGCCCACCGTACACCGAGCTCGAGCTATAAAAGCGGCCGGGGTGCCTCTCTCTTCCTCCTTACACCTGGCCTCACTTCTCCTCCTCCTTATTTCTCCGCTACTGCTTACAGAAGCTCGGTCGAGGCTCTAATGGCGGAGGCGATGCCGGACTGGTTTGTGATCCTGATATGCGGAGGGCTGGCGACACTGCTGGGGCTCTCTGTGCTCCTGTGCGCGATGATCTTCGACGAGTATCGCGATGCTGCGGCTCGGGTGTTGGCTCTCCGTGATGGTGATCATGAGGAGTAGATGAAGTATGCCGGGTGCTTACTGTTGTTAGGGGGTGATTAGCTGGATGTAACACCGTTGCAAAGTTTTGCAAACAGTGTATGTGTCCGTGTGATTATGGCTGTGAGTCTGCTCGTGGTGCTGAGTGAAATTAAATAATCCACGCCGAGAGAAAGTGTAGATGTAGCAACTCAGAGAAAATAAAATCTCACTTCAGGGTTTCGCGAGGGGAAAACAGTTACTTTAAAGGAGCGTAAACCACAACAAAACTACACACATGAGCAGAAGCCAATAATTAACTTGCCGTACAAACTCAGGGTATCACGCATAAGTCACATACATAAATAAATGCTGCAAGGAACAAATACAATAGTGACGTCTAAAATGAAAACGGTAACTGGACGGGGTCCTGATAAAATGTCTCTGGTAAAGGAATACACTCCTCTTCTATTGGAGGAAGTGGATTGACCAGTCGATGAATGCGTCTCTCCGGGTCGGGTCTCAGTGGTCTGCCGATGGCAATCTGAGGATTTAAATCTGCGAGGCTCTGGAGATAATCCATCACTCGCTGGTTTAAATGCTCTTGAGCAATGATGTACTGGATAAGGTTGGCCAGAACTGGGTCTCTCTCAATCCGCCCACCAGGAAAAGACGTTATTTCTCCGGGTGCTGCACGACTTGGAAAGTAATAATATCCTCGTTCGCGGGCATAGGGTACTGCGGATCGAAGACGAGCAATCGCTTCTTTTGCAGCAGCTTCTATGGCCAAGTGTGGGGTTGGCATAGATTTCCCCACGAAGGAAACTTCTATTGGATCTTGGTTGGGGTCTACAGGAGGAATGTGTACTGCTGCCCAATATTCCGAGGTGGATGGGGTGATCCTTGATTTGAACAGCTCGTACTGGGGTGGCTGGGTAGAACCCATGGTACTGCGGGTAAAATCCCACAATAATTTGACAAAGCTACCTGGGGTTGCATCTGGGGTTCTCAGATGAATGCTGGGGTTCGGCATGACAGGAAGAGGCGTGAGTGTTGTGCGCAAAGTGAGGGTTGCTGGGTAAGGTCACAAGGTGGCCTTTATATAGCAATGGAGCCGGATCGTTTTACCGTGGTGAAAAGTAATAAATTTGCCAGTTTGGCTCCAAAGGTCAGGTCAGTGTCAGAGATACACATATCTCATAAAGAGATGTGTTACTGTGGTTGTTGTCGGGCTGGTTTTGGTAGTTGTGCCCGGAAGAATATGCAGCTATGCGCTAACCAAACATGCAAGGCTATTATTAAAACAGAGGCACAAAGACAGGTTGCGTTAATATATGCGGTCGCATGATTACAAAGCAAGGATACATTGAAACTTGGTACTACTCATACGGCTCAGTCTACCTCGTTTATGTCTAAACGGGCGTGCCTGGCGGATGTCGAGGCTTCTCCACGTGTCTCTCTGCCGGGATTAGTCGGAGATGGCGGAGGAACTGCAGGGTCGGGGTAGTGAGAATGACCATTGCGGGGATTGTTGGCCACAACCCCGTTGGAGTGTGCTCCCAATATGCTACGAAGCACTTCTGGGGTTATCGCAGCACCTTGGCCGATGGCTGGGGCAGATCTCGGGGTCTCGATCGGTTGTCCAAACAGCACGACCGGGTTGTTGGTGTTGGGCTCGTTTTCTTCTCTCGCCGGGGGTCGACGAACCAGCTCTCCACGAGCTGCTATCAGATCAATAGTGATTTGGTCGAACAGTGCCTCTAGTGCACTTACATAGCGCACTAGGTGCAACAATGCGGGGTCCGTCTCGTGGTCTCCATTGGCGACTTGGGGTGGTCTACCATACCCTTCTCGTCTGGGGTAGTAGTGGAACGAGCGACAGTTAACTCTGGGCGACAAGTGCCTGAGATGAACTATAGCCTCTCGAGCGGCTAGCTGGATGGCTTGTGGCTCAAAGGAAGTTGTTCTTCCGGTGAACCGGTAGGGGCGCTCGGGTGCTAGACTCCTACCGTAAATGTGCACAGTGGCCCAGAATTGGCGGTCTTCACCGCTCATGGGTCCTTGATACACAACATATTCTGGTGGCTCCTCTAACGCGTAGGCACGACGGGTGAGGTTTGCGAGGATGGTCACAAAACCTCCAAGGTTGGTTGATGTGGTTTCGTTGTGCACTATAGGTCCAGGCATTGTGGCTCGGTTTGGGGGGTAGCGGCTGTGCTGTGCTGGGTTGAGGCTAGCGCGCCCTTTTTATAGGGAAAAGGGGACGGAATCTTCCTTCGCACGCTTGCGAGAAAAGACTATTTAGGGGCCGGTCACTGGCGCATGAGTGACAGGTTAGGTCGATAGGTTGGGCACCGACTGCCAAAAGGTGTTGGGTCACTGTGTGGCTATCTTGCACGAGAAGCTTGGCTGGTGTTTGGCTATGGTCTAGTGGGTTGGTTTGCCTAAGTTTATTGACCTGGCTAGGATAGGATTAGCCAATGGTCAGCCTGGCTCTGATACCAAGCCTGTCACGACCGGGTTTTCTGGGTAATAAATTTCCAGAAAAGACTGTCGTTCTCATCAGCCCCAGGATTACTGTCAGCTGATGAGGCTCCAACTTGATACAGAAATTCCAAGCCAAATACAGAATATGTAGTACAAGACCATTCTGGCCTGTGGGTACAACCAATGGTTTCTAGTGATTGATGGCGGAAGCGGGTTGTGAAACATCTGCGTCTATGGGACTCCATTCCCCACGGGAACAGCTGACCAGGTTAAATTCCTATCTTCGCGAGGCTGCTATCTCCATTGCGTGGTTTCCGGGGCTGGCATCGCATCGTTCTTCTCCGTGCAGGAAAATCTGGCCAAGACAATAGCCAGGGACAAGCCAGTGAGTACTTTGAATGTACTCGCAAACATTATGAACACAGGTATAATATAACAATGATGTGCTGAAAAAATATTTTTATGCTCATGACGTCGGCCACAAAAGATAAGTAACTCTCGGATGCGTGCAAGCAAGCTATTTATAAAATTGCAATAACCTGATAGTATAAAAGAAATTTATGAAATAAATAACAAGTAATGCCACAGTCGGGCGTCTGAGCGACGCCACATAAAGGGCTTTAAAAGAAATGCCACAGTCGGGCGTCTGGGCGACGCCTCATAAAGGGCTTTAAAAGAAATGCCACAGTCGGGCGTCTGAGCGACGCCTCATAAAGGGCTTTAAAAGAAATGCCACAGTCGGGCGTCTGAGCGACGCCTCATAAAGGGCTTTTAAAAGAAATGCCACAGTCGGGCGTCTGAGCGACGCCTCATAAAGGGCTTTAAAAGAAACAATCAAAGTGAATATCCCGGAGGTAGAACTATCCCAGAGATACACGATAATAACAACAATATCATGGGTTAGTCAAATAATAATAATCATAGTTATCACCAGTCACAAGTAGTAATTCCATTTCTGGATTAATAGTTTCACCTCCGAAGACCGACACTAAGACCGATACTTGACCCATCCCAGACTGTAATTCTAAACCATGGACACGGCTATTCGAATAAGTTTATTCTCTGCAGAGGGTGTACTCTTTACCCACGAGTAACGGATTTCTTTAGCCCATCGGGACTAATTCCATCTACGGTCTTTCTGTTGAAAACACACCTAACTTGCACACACCAGCTTATCACACACGTGTCTGGAATCACCCACGACACCTGTTAAGCAAACTCTAAGTGGGGAGGCTACAACCTCGCGTAGCATGGGATCAAATTTATATCGCGCGCTCTAAGGGGTGGCCTCCCCTCTCGGTCCCAACCGGAAAACACCCATGCTCCCGGACCAGGTGGCCTGCCTACCAGTTACAACCAGTATCTTCCACCATGGCCTCTCTGTACGGTGTGTGCTAGAAAGAGGTTGACAACTTACTGAACCGTACTCTACTTGCTGTAGAAACGAGTGGTAGTACGAAACAAGTATGGGGTTACTGGAACAAGACTCGATCTACGGTCGACTCAGGAGGTTCAAGTATTCCCTGCATGATTAGTATAACAAATATATTTCATCAAACAGAGTCACCACTCATATCACCTTACCATGCCATACCAGACAGAACCGTCCCGACGGAGACCGGCGACAAACTCATACCTACCCAAGGCAGAGGTCTTCCCGGTTTCCTGCCGGTATGCATGTAAAGCTCATGAGGGTGATTATCATCACAAGTGTGTCCATTACCAACAGCATGGAAATCAGTAAGATGCACCCATGCATATGATCATATCACATGAAATAACAAGTCCTTCGAAATGCGGTGGTGTTATAAATGCATCAACGATCACTCCAAAATTATTATGCCGGGGTTCAGAATGCTTGCCTTCAATGTGTGGAAAGGCAGGGTGCTCTCCAAACTTTTGAAAGTTTCTTCTCTTTCCCAAAAATCCTATTTGAAAAATATATTTGAATTAACACACATTTCAAAACAGAACCAAAAAGTTGTTTGAAAAATTTTCAAATAAATCTTAAAATAAACTAGATCAAATATGAGGAAGGTAGGAAAAAGAATCAACTCATTTGGACATATATTTAAAAAGTTATAGCCAGTCAAAGATTTGGTCAAAATCTGTTTTTAAATAAAACAGAAAAAGAAAACGTTTCGGAGGGGAATACGCTTTCGGAGCGGGGAAAGCGTACTAGGGATAATACGTCTTCACTTAATCTGACGTGGACAGCGCGGGGTGTCGCTGACAGTGGGCCCGCCTGGCCCACTGGTCATGTTTGACCAGTCGCCGCGCGTCGTCTCCCTCCTCTGTCCGAGCGGAGCGGGGCTCCGGCGATCGTCGCCGGCGTTTGGCTGTTCCTCGCGGGCTCCAGAGGTTAGGGATGGATCCGCACGGCCGGAGCGGTTCTCCCGGTGGTCGTGGGGTTGTCGGAGGTGGAGGGAGCTGCCGGCGGCGAGCTCCGCGGCGGAGGAAAGCTTCGGTGGTGAAGTGACTATGTGGCGGCGATGGTTCCCGATCAAAATCAAGTAGTGGGTTGGGTTCACAGGAGGATGAGGAAGTTCCTGGCGAAGAGAACGGAGAGGGGGAGGTGCTGGAGGTGCCGGATTGGCCGGGGCGTTGGCGGCGGCAGGAGTTGCCGGAGATGATGAAGAAGACCTCCCCGGGTCGAATGCGAGGCAGGGGAGCGCCATGGGGGTAGCATGAGGTCGCGTGCGTGCTCAGAGGGGCTCGGGGTGTCCATTTATAGCACGCCGAGGTCGGTTCCGCGGCGGTGGGGATAAGCTCTCCGGCGAACCGCCTCTTTGTAGCTAGGGCGACGTGGCGGCGACGAACGCTAGCGGACACCCGTGTGGATGAGCTCGGGCTGTGCCGGGGCCAGGTGGCGAGCCGGGGTGGCTTGGGCGGTGCTGAACGGAGCAGGGGCTGTCGGGCGGCGGCGGTGGCTAGCTCTTGGCCTGCCGGGCGCGGCGGGGGCTGCTTGGCGCGTTGCTGCGAGGAGGGGAGCGCGTGGCGTGGTGCTGCAGAGCGGGCCAATGCCGTGGGGGCCAGCGTGTCGGCTCGGGCGCGCGGCTGCAATACGCGCGCTCTGGGCGCGTCCAGTGCACGCACTGGGTGTGCTCGACAAAATGCCAGAGCATGCTACAGAGCTTGGTTGAGACTGGCAATTAACAGACCTAGGTTAGGAGGAACGGGGAGTCTAGTGGACATGCTGGTTTGATCAGAGGTGCAAGGTCACAATGCAAAGACAAAAACATGTCAAAACTGGCCATGCATACCAGGTGTTTGACAAAATGCCAAGGGCACTTAGGCATTTCTTGGAGTGGCCAAAATCTCCAGATCAGTGTCTCTGTGGATGAAAGAGAGAGTGGTGATGTTAGTTGGACAAAAGAAGAAACTTGTTAGTGCAAGTTTTACAAAACTTCAATTCTGGACAGGAAATAAATGACATTATTCCATGAACCAAAAATGATCTAAAAGGTGCATGCTCCTGGACTTAAGGGTTTAACATGGGGGACTACAAGTAGGAGAAATAGTTAAGGGCATAGGAGCAACTAAAATGGTGGTTGCTGTACAAATCCTCAAGTTGGTCCTGAATGGAAATGAGGTTGATTCACTCAAATTTTTCAAAGAACATAATTAGGTTTTTGCACAAAGAGGGATAACAGGCTCCTACTGACCTCCCTTAATTTTGGTAGAAGTTTTAAATGAATACTCAAATAGGTTGTAGTGCAAAATGCACTCTGGACCAGAGAAGAAAAATTGAGAGTAGGGCTCAAAATATTTAGTGAATGAAATATATTTTTGCATAAAAGTGATTTAAAAACATCCCATGACATCTCCAAATTTTTGTGGAAATTTTAAGTGAATCTATCAAATGGTTGTAGTTCAAATATGGCCATTTAACCTTGAAAAAACTATTTTCAAGAAAGTAAAGATCAAGCAATTAAGTTAGTTAATTAGTTATACTGATAAAAGGAAAGTTTTTCTTGAGAGGTTAAACAAGTCCAATAACATATTTGAAAAGTTTTCTCTTTGGGAAAAACTCATCATAACAGGGAAGGAAATAATTTAAAAAAAATCAAAAAGGAGCTCAGAAATCCAAAGTTTTAATTCCTGGAAAAAAAATAATTTAATAAAACAAGGCCAAAATTTTGGGGTGTCACAATACTATCCCCCTTAAGAAAAATCTCATCCTCGAGATTTGCTGAAAGCGGTGTTAAGAGAATATTTACGCAATAAAGATGTAGCTACAGTGAGAGGGCAATAAGTGGTGAAAAACCACCGTGTGAAAACTGGTGCTGTGCGGAAAAGTCTACGGTCCGAGACAAAAACGGGCGATTTCTACGCTGGATATAAATTTAGGATAACTCCTAAATTTAGATATACGCTGATCGCACCCGAGAGCATAGTGCTCTCTCTGGCTGACAGGTGGACCCGGGGTCCACTGTCAGTCTCCTCTTCTTCTCCCTCTGGACCTTTCTTCCTCCTCTCTCCCGCGCGCTTTCTCCACCGGCGACGCCTAGTGTGTAGGGCATCTAGGCCGTACCGTGGTAGTGCGCGGCGTGCTAGCTGCTGGTGCAGCGTGCACTCACCTCGCGGGCCAGTGCGCTATCGGCACTGCTCGTGGATTCGACTCCGAACACCGGCGATCGGCGACGAGCGGCGTTGGTGGACTTCGCCCACCGTACACCGAGCTCGAGCTATAAAAGCGGCCGGGGTGCCTCTCTCTTCCTCCTTACACCTGGCCTCACTTCTCCTCCTCCTTATTTCTCCGCTACTGCTTACAGAAGCTCGGTCGAGGCTCTAATGGCGGAGGCGATGCCGGACTGGTTTGTGATCCTGATATGCGGAGGGCTGGCGACACTGCTGGGGCTCTCTGTGCTCCTGTGCGCGATGATCTTCGACGAGTATCGCGATGCTGCGGCTCGGGTGTTGGCTCTCCGTGATGGTGATCATGAGGAGTAGATGAAGTATGCCGGGTGCTTACTGTTGTTAGGGGGTGATTAGCTGGATGTAACACCGTTGCAAAGTTTCGCAAACAGTGTATGTGTCCGTGTGATTATGGCTGTGAGTCTTCTCGTGGTGCTGAGTGAAATTAAATAATCCACGCCGAGAGAAAGTGTAGATGTAGCAACTCAGAGAAAAGAAAATCTCACTCCAGGGTTTCGCGAGGGGAAAACAGTTACTTTAAAGGAGCGTAAACCACAACAAAACTACACACATGAGCAGAAGCCAATAATTAACTTGCCGTACAAACTCAGGGTATCACGCATAAGTCACATACATAAATAAATGCTGCAAGGAACAAATACAATAGTGACGTCTAAAATGAAAACGGTAACTGGACGGGGTCCTGATAAAATGTCTCTGGTAAAGGAATACACTCCTCTTCTATTGGAGGAAGTGGATTGACCAGTCGATGAATGCGTCTCTCCGGGTTGGGTCTCAGTGGTCTGCCGATGGCAATCTGAGGATTTAAATCTGCGAGGCTCTGGAGATAATCCATCACTCGCTGGTTTAAATGCTCTTGAGCAGTGATGTACTGGATAAGGTTGGCCAGAACTGGGTCTCTCTCAATCCGCCCACCAGGAAAAGACGTTATTTCTCCGGGTGCTGCACGACTTGGAAAGTAATAATATCCTCGTTCGCGGGCATAGGGTACTGCGGATCGAAGACGAGCAATCGCTTCTTTTGCAGCAGCTTCTATGGCCAAGTGTGGGGTTGGCATAGATTTCCCCACGAAGGAAACTTCTATTGGATCTTGGTTGGGGTCTACAGGAGGAATGTGTACTGCTGCCCAATATTCCGAGGTGGATGGGGTGATCCTTGATTTGAACAGCTCGTACTGGGGTGGCTGGGTAGAACCCATGGTACTGCGGGTAAAATCCCACAATAATTTGACAAAGCTACCTGGGGTTGCATCTGGGGTTCTCAGATGAATGCTGGGGTTCGGCATGACAGGAAGAGGCGTGAGTGTTGTGCGCAAAGTGAGGGTTGCTGGGTAAGGTCACAAGGTGGCCTTTATATAGCAATGGAGCCGGATCGTTTTACCGTGGTGAAAAGTAATAAATTTGCCAGTTTGGCTCCAAAGGTCAGGTCAGTGTCAGAGATACACATATCTCATAAAGAGATGTGTTACTGTGGTTGTTGTCGGGCTGGTTTTGGTAGTTGTGCCCGGAAGAATATGCAGCTATGCGCTAACCAAACATGCAAGGCTATTATTAAAACAGAGGCACAAAGACAGGCTGCGTTAATATATGCGGTCGCATGATTACAAAGCAAGGATACATTGAAACTTGGTACTACTCATACGGCTCAGTCTACCTCGTTTATGTCTAAACGGGCGTGCCTGGCGGATGTCGAGGCTTCTCCACGTGTCTCTCTGCCGGGATTAGTCGGAGATGGCGGAGGAACTGCAGGGTCGGGGTAGTGAGAATGACCATTGCGGGGATTGTTGGCCACAACCCCGTTGGAGTGTGCTCCCAATATGCTACGAAGCACTTCTGGGGTTATCGCAGCACCTTGGCCGATGGCTGGGGCAGATCTCGGGGTCTCGATCGGTTGTCCAAACAGCACGACCGGGTTGTTGGTGTTGGGCTCGTTTTCTTCTCTCGCCGGGGGTCGACGAACCAGCTCTCCACGAGCTGCTATCAGATCAATAGTGATCTGGTCGAACAGTGCCTCTAGTGCACTTACATAGCGCACTAGGTGCAACAATGCGGGGTCCGTCTCGTGGTCTCCATTGGCGACTTGGGGTGGTCTACCATACCCTTCTCGTCTGGGGTAGTAGTGGAACGAGCGACAGTTAACTCTGGGCGACAAGTGCCTGAGATGAACTATAGCCTCTCGAGCGGCTAGCTGGATGGCTTGTGGCTCAAAGGAAGTTGTTCTTCCGGTGAACCGGTAGGGGCGCTCGGGTGCTAGACTCCTACCGTAAATGTGCACAGTGGCCCAGAATTGGCGGTCTTCACCGCTCATGGGTCCTTGATACACAACATATTCTGGTGGCTCCTTTAACGCGTAGGCACGACGGGTGAGGTTTGCGAGGATGGTCACAAAACCTCCAAGGTTGGTTGATGTGGTTTCGTTGTGCACTATAGGTCCAGGCATTGTGGCTCGGTTTGGGGGGTAGCGGCTGTGCTGTGCTGGGTTGAGGCTAGCGCGCCCTTTTTATAGGGAAAAGGGGACGGAATCTTCCTTCGCACGCTTGCGAGAAAAGACTATTTAGGGGCCGGTCACTGGCGCATGAGTGACAGGTTAGGTCGATAGGTTGGGCACCGACTGCCAAAAGGTGTTGGGTCACTGTGTGGCTATCTTGCACGAGAAGCTTGGCTGGTGTTTGGCTATGGTCTAGTGGGTTGGTTTGCCTAAGTTTATTGACCTGGCTAGGATAGGATTAGCCAATGGTCAGCCTGGCTCTGATACCAAGCCTGTCACGACCGGGTTTTCTGGGTAATAAATTTCCAGAAAAGACTGTCGTTCTCATCAGCCCCAGGATTACTGTTAGCTGATGAGGCTCCAACTTGATACAGAAATTCCAAGCCAAATACAGAATATGTAGTACAAGACCATTCTGGCCTGTGGGTACAACCAATGGTTTCTAGTGATTGATGGCGGAAGCGGGTTGTGAAACATCTGTGTCTATGGGACTCCATTCCCCATGGGAACAGCTGACCAGGTTAAATTCCTATCTTCGCGAGGCTGCTATCTCCATTGCGTGGTTTCCGGGGCTGGCATCGCGTCGCTCCTCTCCGTGCAGGAAAATCTAGCCAAGACAATAGCCAGGGACAAGCCAGTGAGTACTTTGAATGTACTCGCAAACATTATGAACACAGGTATAATATAACAATGATGTGCTGAAAAAATATTTTATGCTCATGACGTCGGCCACAAAAGATAAGTAACTCTCGGATACGTGCAAGCAAGCTATTTATAAAATTGCAATAACCTGATAGTATAAAAGAAATTTATGAAATAAATAACAAGTAATGCCACAGTCGGGCGTCTGAGCGACGCCACATAAAGGGCTTTAAAAGAAATGCCACAGTCGGGCGTCTGGGCGACGCCTCATAAAGGGCTTTAAAAGAAATGCCACAGTCGGGCGTCTGAGCGACGCCTCATAAAGGTCTTTAAAAGAAATGCCACAGTCGGGCGTCTGAGCGACGCCTCATAAAGGGCTTTTAAAAGAAATGCCACAGTCGGGCGTCTGAGCGACGCCTCATAAAGGGCTTTAAAAGAAACAATCAAAGTGAATATCCCGTAGGTAGAACTATCCCAGAGATACACGATAATAACAACAATATCATGGGTTAGTCAAATAATAATAATCATAGTTATCACCAATCACAAGTAGTAATTCCATTTCTGGATTAATAGTTTCACCTCCGAAGACCGACACTAAGACCGATACTTGACCCATCCCAGACTGTAATTCTAAACCATGGACACGGCTATTCGAATAAGTTTATTCTCTGCAGAGGGTGTACTCTTTACCCACGAGTAACGGATTTCTTTAGTCCATCGGGACTAATTCCATCTACGGTCTTTCTGTTGAAAACACACCTAACTTGCACACACCAGCTTATCACACACGTGTCTGGAATCACCCACGACACCTGTTAAGCAAACTCTAAGTGGGGAGGCTACAACCTCGCGTAGCATGGGATCAAATTTATATCGCGCGCTCTAAGGGGTGGCCTCCCCTCTCGGTCCCAACCGGAAAACACCCATGCTCCCGGACCAGGTGGCCTGCCTACCAGTTACAACCAGTATCTTCCACCATGGCCTCTCTGTACGGTGTGTGCTAGAAAGAGGTTGACAACTTACTGAACCGTACTCTACTTGCTGTAGAGACGAGTGGTAGTACAAAACAAGTATGGGGTTACTGGAACAAGACTCGATCTATGGTCGACTCAGGAGGTTCAAGTATTCCCTGCATGATTAGTATAACAAATATATTTCATCAAACAGAGTCACCACTCATATCACCTTACCATGCCATACCAGACAGAACCGTCCCGACGGAGACCGGCGACAAACTCATACCTACCCAAGGCAGAGGTCTTCCCGGTTTCCTGCCGGTATGCATGTAAAGCTCATGAGGGTGATTATCATCACAAGTGTGTCCATTACCAACAGCATGGAAATCAGTAACATGCACCCATGCATATGATCATATCACATGAAATAACAAGTCCTTCGAAATGCGGTGGTGTTATAAATGCATCAACGATCACTCCAAAATTATTATGCCGGGGTTCAGAATGCTTGCCTTCAATGTGTGGAAAGGCAGGGTGCTCTCCAAACTTTTGAAAGTTTCTTCTCTTTCCCAAAAATCCTATTTGAAAAATATATTTGAATTAACACACATTTCAAAACAGAACCAAAAAGTTGTTTGAAAATTTTTCAAATAAATCTTAAAATAAACTAGATCAAATATGAGGAAGTTAGGAAAAAGAATCAACTCATTTGGACTTATATTTAAAAAGTTATAGCCAGTCAAAGATTTGGTCAAAATCTGTTTTTAAATAAAACAGAAAAAGAAAACGTTTCGGAGGGGAATACGCTTTCGGAGCGGGGAAAGCGTACTAGGGATAATACGTCTTCACTTAATCTGACGTGGACAGCGCGGGGTGTCGCTGACAGTGGGCCCGCCTGGCCCACTGGTCATGTTTGACCAGTCGCCGCGCGTCGTCTCCCTCCTCTGTCCGAGCGGAGCGGGGCTCCGGCGATCGTCGCCGGCGTTTGGCTGTTCCTCGCGGGCTCCAGAGGTTAGGGATGGATCCGCAACGCCGGAGCGGTTCTCCCGATGGTCGTGGGGTTGTCGGAGGTGGAGGGAGCTGCCGGCGGCGAGCTCCGCGGCGGAGGAAAGCTTCTGTGGCGAAGTGACTATGTGGCGGCGATGGTTCCCGATCAAAATCAAGTAGTGGGTTGGGTTCACAGGAGGATGAGGAAGTTCCTGGCGAAGAGAACGGAGAGGGGGAGGTGCTGGAGGTGCCGGATTGGCCGGGGCGGTGGCGGCGGCAGGAGTTGCCGGAGATGATGAAGAAGACCTCCCCGGGTCGAATGCGAGGCAGGGGAGCGCCATGGGGGTAGCATGAGGTCGCGTGCGTGCTCAGAGGGGCTCGGGGTGTCCATTTATAGCACGCCAAGGTCGGTTCCGCGGCGGTGGGGATAAGCTCTCCGGCGAACCGCCTCTCTGTAGCTAGGGCGACGTGGCGGCGACGAACGCTAGCGGACACCCGTGTGGATGAGCTCGGGCTGTGCCGGGGCCAGGTGGCGAGCCGGGGTGGCTTGGGCGGTGCTGAACGGAGCAGGGGCTGTCGGGCGGCGGCGGCGGCTAGCTCTTGGCCTGCCGGGCGCGGCGGGGGCTGCTTGGCGCGTTGCTGCGAGGAGGGGAGCGCGTGGCGTGGTGCTGCAGAGCGGGCCAATGCCGTGGGGGCCAGCGTGTCGGCTCGGGCGCGCGGCTGCAATACGCGCGCTCTGGGCGCGTCCAGTGCACGCACTGGGTGTGCTCGACAAAATGCCAGAGCATGCTACAGAGCTTGGTTGAGACTGGCAATTAACAGACCTAGGTTAGGAGGAACGGGGAGTCTAGTGGACATGCTGGTTTGATCAGAGGTGCAAGGTCACAATGCAAAGACAAAAACATGTCAAAACTGGCCATGCATACCAGGTGTTTGACAAAATGCCAAGGGCACTTAGGCATTTCTTGGAGTGGCCAAAATCTCCAGATCAGTGTCTCTGTGGATGAAAGAGAGAGTGGTGATGTTAGTTGGACAAAAGAAGAAACTTGTTAGTGCAAGTTTTACAAAACTTCAATTCTGGACAGGAAATAAATGACATTATTCCATGAACCAAAAATGATCTAAAAGGTGCATGCTCCTGGACTTAAGGGTTTAACATGGGGGACTACAAGTAGGAGAAATAGTTAAGGGCATAGGAGCAACTAAAATGGTGGTTGCTGTACAAATCCTCAAGTTGGTCCTGAATGGAAATGAGGTTGATTCACTCAAATTTTTCAAAGAACATAATTAGGTTTTTGCACAAAGAGGGATAACAGGCTCCTACTGGCCTCCCTTAATTTTGGTAGAAGTTTTAAATGAATACTCAAATAGGTTGTAATGCAAAATGCACTCTGGACCAGAGAAGAAAAATTGAGAGTAGGGCTCAAAATATTTAGTGAATGAAATATATTTTTGCATAAAAGTGATTTAAAAACATCCCATGACATCTCCAAATTTTTGTGGAAATTTTAAGTGAATCTATCAAATTGTTGTAGTTCAAATATGGCCATTTAACCTTGAAAAAACTATTTTCAAGAAAGTAAAGATCAAGCAATTAAGTTAGTTAATTAGTTATACTGATAAAAGGAAAGTTTTTCTTGAGAGGTTAAACAAGTCCAATAACATATTTGAAAAGTTTTCTCTTTGGGAAAAACTCATCATAACAAGGAAGGAAATGATTTAAAAAAAATCAAAAAGGAGCTCAGAAATCCAAAGTTTTAATTCCTGGAAAAAAATAATTTAATAAAACAAGGCCAAAATTTTGGGGTGTCACAGCCTGCCCAAAGGACTCTTTCCCACTCCCCCGAATTGATCAAATCATCGACGCCACCGCAGGACACGACTCATTGTGTTTCCTCGATGCATACTCTGGCTACCACCAAATCAAGATGGCAGAGTCAGACCAACCCGCAACAGCATTCATCACCCCATACGGCCCATTCTGCTTCAACACAATGCCCTTCGGGCTCAAAAACGCCGGCGCAACATATCAGCGCATGATTCAGACATGTCTGGCCAACCAGATCGGCAAAACAGTTGAAGCATACGTAGATGACGTGGTCGTCAAAACAAAACACATCGATACTCTAGTAGACGACTTGAGGCTCACGTTCGACAATCTCCGAACATATGACATTAAGCTCAACCCGGAAAAATGCATTTTCGGCGTACCAGCCGGAAAGCTCTTGGGCTTCATCGTATCCGGTAGAGGAATTGAAGCAAACCCAGCCAAGATCCGAGCTCTGTCACAATTGGATACCCCAAAGGACCTCAAACAAATACAAAAATTAACAGGATGTGTGGCGGCCTAAGCCGCTTTATCTCCCGCTTAGGAGAAAAGGCATTACCCCTCTATCGCCTCCTACGGCGCACCGACCACTTCGAGTGGACGGATGCCGCCACGGCCGGACTTGAAGAAATAAAAGCCATACTGGCAACAAATCCGGTCCTGGCCACGCCCAACACGGGCGAACCAATGCTATTATACATCGCGGCAACCCATCAAGTTGTAAGCGCGGTGCTCGTCGTCGAACGAGAAGCGGACGGACACAAGTTCCCCCTCCAAAAACCAGTGTACTACGTGTCCACTGTACTAACTCCATGCAAGTCACGGTACCCGCATTATCAAAAGATAGCGTACGCGGTGTTCATGGCATCCTGGAAGCTACGACACTACTTTCAAGAGTGCTCCATAACAGTGGCATCCGAAGTACCCCTTAATGATATTATAAACAACCACGACGCAATGGGCCGGATCGCCAAATGGGCCATCGAGCTCCTCCCGTTCGACATAACTTACAAGCCAAGGCAAGCTATTAAGTCGCAGGTTTTGGCCGACTTCATCGCCGAATGGACTGAAGCCGAACTCCCTAAAGAGTACGGCGCATACTCCAACTGGATCATGCACTTCGACGGCTCCAAAATGTTGGTTGGCCTGGGGGCTGGCGTCGTTCTGACATCCCCAACCGGAGACACGGTCTAATACGTACTTCAGATAATGTACACGGATTCCAACAACGCAGCCGAATACGAGGCCCTTTTACATGGCCTCCGGATGGCAGTCTCCATGGGCATTCAGCGCCTAGAGGTCCGTGGGGATTCAGACCTTGCAATATCTCAAATAAATGGAGACTTCGATGCCAAGGATCCGAAAATGGCAGCTTACCGCAATGCCATCTTAAGGATGTCAGCTCGGTTTGAGGGGCTTGAATTTCATCACATAGCTCGGGAAAATAACCAAGCAGCAGACGTGTTGGCACGCATTGGCGCCAAGCGCGAGGCCGTCCCTTCCAACATCTTCCTAGAAAGGCTATTCAAGCCATCCGTATCATGGAAAGGAGAATCCGGAAACAATAGCCCGGACCCAACTACACTGCCCCTCACCGAACATTCTAACACAGTTGGGGGCTCCGCCGACGAAACAACGTCGTCAGCCCACGCAATAATGGCAGTCATTGCCCCTTGGACAGAACCATTCCTAGCCTACCTAACTAGGCAGGAACTTCCCGAGGACCAAAACGAGGCCCGCTGCATAGTGCGGCGATCTAAAGCCTACAAAGTCCATGAGGGGGAGCTTTACAAGAAAAGCACAACCGAAGTCCTTCAAAGGTGTATCTCCGAAGAGGAAGGGCGAGACCTTTTGGCTGAAATTCATGCCAGACTCGGCGGGCACCACGCTGCAGCCCGGGCCCTTGTAAGCAAGGCCTTCCGTACCGGATTTTATTGGCCAACGGCCGGGGCAGACGCTCAGGACTTAATGCAACGATGTGTTGGTTGCCAGTTATTCGCCAACCAAATCCACATGTCGCCTACCACCCTACAAACTATACCCATTACCTGGCCTTTCGCGGTCTGGGGGCTTGACATGGTCGGACCCCTTAAATGAGGAACCCACAAGCAAAAATATCTACTGGTCATGGTGGACAAATTCACCAAATGGATAGAAGCCAAGCCTGTAAAGACGGCCGAATCCGGACCAGTGATAGACTTCATATCCGGGGTCGTACACCGTTACGGCGTCCCCCACAGCATCATAACCGACAACGGCACAAACTTCACGGCCGATGAAGTCAAACTTTGGTGCAAAAACATGGGCATCAAGCTCGACTATGCTTCAGTCTATCACCCTCAAACTAACGGTCAAGTCGAATGGGACAACGGTCTCATTATGAGCGGCGACAAACCCAGACTAGTGCGATCCCTCAAGGAATCTAACACGCACTGGGTAGAGGAGCTTGACTCCGTACTCTGGGGGCTGCGGACCACGCCGAATCGCACTAACGGATTCACACCATTTTTATGGTATACGGCGCAGAGGCAGTACTGCCATGCGACATAATCCATGATTCACCTCGAGTGCGCATGTACGAAGAAAGAGAAGACGAGCTCGATTGGCAGGACAGCTTGGACGCATTGGAAGAGGAGCGCGACGTGGCAAAAGCTCGTTCCGCATTCTATCAACAGCAGGCTCGAAGATACCAAAGCAGAGAAGTACGGGCCAAAACCTATAACGTTGGCGAACTAATTCTACGCCTGCCGGACAAGAAAAATGATAAATTAAAGCCCAAATAGGAGGGCCCCTTCATAATCGACCAAGTACTAACCGGCGGAGCGTACCGTCTGTGAAACGCATCGGATAACAGACTCGAGCCGAACCCATGGAACGCAGCACGCCTACGAAGATTCTACGCCTAGCGCCGGACTCCGTGTTCGTTTCCTTCCTCTGTCCCTTTGTTTTATTTTTTATTTTTATTTTTTATTGGCAGTCCGGGATTTTGTTCCTTCTCCCTACCCCTTTTTCTTCTCCCAAGCCCTTAGGGGCTTGCCTGTGCATTGTTCGCACATACCCGACGCGCTACCCGCGCTCATAATACCTTGGGGATTCTTTACCAAGAAGTTTATATAAAACGGGCCTCATGCCCAAAACATGTGTGATGCTTCCGCATGAACCTTTTATACACCATTATATGCATCGATATGACTTAAGTTTTGGCTAAGCTGGGTTGCCTGGCTCCTGTGCTTACCCCTACGTTCCCGTTCGTTCGGCTAGGTGGTAAAGGGAGCACCTCTGCGATTGTTACTGTCGGGTCAGCCGGATGTGTACCTCAGACTGGGTGAAGCCGAAAGCTAGCGTTCTTAAGGGAATATTCGATCGGTGAACTAAAAGATGATCTTTCGTATTTATTCATTTGCCCCTAGATGCTTTTCTGCTCTTTCTGGCAGTTCGGACATGCACTTTAGCGCATGCCTCCCAGGGAAAGGAACCCCTAACGGAACTATTCTCCCTGGAAGATGTTTCTTACTAACCATGTAATATAACATAACTAGTTGGGCATTTGTCTGCTAAAGCACTTATGACCCCTACGCCTTGTCTCCATGCATGCCCCGGTTCTTACATAATCGAGAGGGTATTCGGACACACTCCGGACTATAGGGTCCAGAGGTCGAAGCGAAAAGGTCCACAATGACAAACGATCTACAATCCGGCTATAAGGCATTTTTTATGTCATTTTAAATTACAGAGTCAATCCGACTCGGCATATTCTTCTTCAATACCATCCAACAGGCGGTCTAATTTATAGTCCTGTTGGGAATACTTTGCAGCCAGCTCCACCTGGCCATATGCTAAGCTTACTGGGATCTCCTTTCCGTCCGGACCTATAGGGCCGACCTCGGCCATGTGGTTTGGGTCAGCCTTCGTGTACCGAATCTTCACCATGGCCCAGGCCTCCCTGGCACCTTGACGGCAAGCCGATATCTTCCACAACCGAAAGCGCTGCCGCACTCCTCCAGCTTCTTTGTAAGCTCCTCAAGGCCTTCGGGCACGGAGAGGGATGGCCACATAGCCTGGATGACGCTTTGTATTGCCTGTCGAACTCGTTCGTGTAGTTGCAACAGCTCGGGAAGAAGGTCTCCCGTTGAACCGGGCATTTCCTCCGCAGGACGACCTGTCAGCAGACCTACAGACATAGCTCTGTCAATCGACTTCCTCGCCGAATTCTTTTTTCGAAGATTCGTTCAAACACTTACTAAAAATGCCGCGTCGAAGTCGCCGATTCTCCTTCACGGCAGAAGACAGCTGAATACGAACATCTTTCAGTTCCTCGCCCAGCTGGGTATTGGCGTCTTGAAGCTTGTTCTTCTCCTGCCTAACCCTCGTCAGCATGCTCTCGCCAGCCTTTAGTTGGCGTAGGAGATGTTGCTTGTCCAGATTTACTCCGGCCTCATCTGCATTATTATCGTCAGGGTTGCACACCTGCCGCATTTCAAAACGGAATTATCTTTCGAAGTATATATTACCTGCGGGCGCCCCCTTGACATTTTCTGAAGTGGCCAATGCGGCCTCGAGCTGGGCCTTGCACTCTTCGAGCTCCTGGGACAATTGTGTATTCTTCTTTGTAAGACACTGCATAGCACATGATCCTTCAAACAGTTATCTTCACTGTTTCAAGTCTCGGGGGCTACTGACATATATAACCTTCAATTCTACTCACCTGTATGTCTTTCACATACTGCTCCGTGGCTCTGGCTAGACCATTTTGAGCAGCACGAAGATACGCATCTCCTGTATTAAAGGCGTCCAACGCCTCTGGGGAAAAACACGCGTCACGAAGAACAGTCTGGTGACGCCTGTGGTTCAGGGCACTCTCCACCTCTAAATTGGTGGCAGATAGCCCGTCGGCGTCCTCTGTCGGAGGAGCGCCCGAGGCGCGCCCCGTGTCCGCCTCCGCTTCCGGACCTGGCCTCGAACCTTGGCCGGTGGACATAGTGCGGCGGGCTCTCTTCTTTCTAATAAAATCATGAGCATTAGTAAGACTCAAGGGCATAAACCCTAGGCGTTAAATTCGCACGCCATACCGTTGCGTCGGAATCTCGATCTGGTCCGCACTTCTTTTTGGCCCGCCTGGCTTCAGCGGCCCTTGTTGGCTGCCCACCGTGGGCTCGGCCTTCCGCCTCAAGGATTTACCCTGCGAAATGCTATTAGTTTAAGGCATGCAAAATAAAGCATGAGAATACTGGGACTTCAGTCTTAGTTACCTTTGAGGCTGGAAGTAGTCCGGGATAGTCGGTCGTGATGGCTACTAAGGAGTTGTCCTTGCTCAATTGATGAAATACTCCATCAATCAACTCCACGCATAAGTCCGGATCTTCTTGGGAGTCCGGATCGAGGGACCGTTCCGGGTCCTCGGGTTGTGGAGCAGGGCTGTTTATTTCCTTCACAGCCTGGCGCAGCTCCTACGTTTAAACATTACTAGACTAAGTACTCAACTACGGAAATTTCGAAAGCGGACAGGCAAGTGAAAGTGTCCGCTCACCCAACTAGGTGGATTGTACATGGAGAATCCGCCTTCCGGGTTGACACGGAGGAATTCTTCCTCTTCCCCCTTGTACAAAGCGGATAAGATTCTCGTTAAAGTGGCGGCCGAATCTGGCCCCTTGCGACCGCACCGGGTAGCGTCATCCTCCCCATTGAAATCCCACATGGGGTGGCCTCTGTATTGAAGCGGTTGCACCCCTCGCGTAATGCATATGGCCATGACCTTGATCATGGTCAGTCCGAAATGAGCCAACAACCTTATCCGGCCCATCAGGTACAGAACGTCCCTGTCAGCTTCCCTCTGAGGGTTCTGCGGGCGCCAACTCGGGCGCTTCTTCAACGGGGCATTATTGAACTCGGGGAGGCCGATCCGTACAGGGTCCGGCAGGGGGACGTCATCTATATAAAACCACTCCGAGGGCCAGTCTTCGGACACCCTCTTTGGGGTACCGGATAGATATCCGGTCCCGGCGATGCGCCATAGTTCGGCTCCGCCCACCTGATAAATAGACCCCTCCTAAGAATGGGGCACAAGGAAAAACAACCTCTTCCACAACGTGAAATGGGCCTCAACACCCAAGAACAGCTCACAGAGGGCCATGAAGCCCGCGATGTGCAAAATAGAGGCGGGCGTGAGGTTATGTAGCTGGAGGCCGTAGAACTCCAGCAACCCTCGGAGAAACGGATGAATTGGAAATCCTAGTCCTCTCATCAAATAAGGGACTAAGCATACCCGCTCTCCTTGAGAGGGATTGGGGACGCCCTCCGCCTGCTCTCCGCCGCTATAGGCGGCAATCCCGGCTCGAACTGGGACCATATATGCTGGGGGGAGAAGCCCTTGGACCGAAGCACTACTAACTCGCTATGCGGAACGGAACACCGCCCCCAATCTCTGGGTCGAGGGCTGGAGGCACGAGAGGACGAGCGGCACCGACTAGCCATGATGGAATGGATCTCTGTCAGAGGCGCTCTGATGAAGACTCGCGGAGGGAAGATGGTGCGAATTGGATCTAAATCCTCGTCTCTTTTATGGGCGGCTCATTAACGCAACCGGGGGGTAAGTAAAAAGAAAATCCCCTGGCTTTTCGCATTCGTTTGACGCGTGGAAGATGCTCATTATGGGGCACAGAAGCCGAGGAGGACATCACGTACTAGAAGTCGAACACTATTCGACGGATACAGGGAATTTGAAGGAGAACCCGCCTTGCAATGCCGAAGACAACTTGCGCGCCGGACTCGTCGTCATTGAAGCCTGGTTCGGGGGCTACTGAGGGAGTCCTGGATTAGGGGGTGTCCGGATGGCCGGACTAAGACCTTTGGCCGGACTCCCGGACTATGAAGATACAAGATCGAAGACTCCGTCCCGTGTCCGGATGGGACTTTCCTTGGCGTGGAAGGCAAGCTTGGCGATACGATATGAAGATCTCCTCCCATTGTAACCGACTCTGTGTAACCCTAGCCCTCTCCGGTGTCTATATAAACCAGAGAGTTTTAGTCCATAGGACGAACAACAATCATACCATAGGCTAGCTTCTAGGGTTTAGCCACTCCGATCTCGTGGTAGATCTACTCTTGTACTACCCATATCATCAATATTAATCAAGCAGGAGTAGGGTTTACCTCCATCGAGAGGGCCCGAACCTGGGTAAAAACATCGTGTCCCTTGTCTCCTATTACCATCCGCCTAGACGCACAGTTCGGGACCCCCTACCCGAGATCCGCCGGTTTTGACACCGACAGTGTGCCTCCTGCTGCACCAATGCGGTCTAAAGAAGCTCCCTAGCCCTTCATGTTTCAATCGCCGCCGGAGAGTCGCCATCTACTGGGAGAGCCGCCAGCCGTGTTGCCACAGCAATCATGTTATCCAACGGGTTAGAAAAATGACCCGGTGGAATTGGCACATGTTGAGGCAGAACAGTGTTCAAACGAGGTGGCTCTGTTATACGTGGCTGAACCGGCGTTCCGGCCCCAGGTGCTGCAACCTGGTTTAACTGTGGCGGGTTGCTGGTCCCCGCCCTAGGCGTGCAAAAAAGATTTCTTGCCTCATAAACCGAAGGTAGACGAGACCTATGCCTCCTTCTCAGGACTTCATTTGAAGCGTTCGATCCATCGTGAGCCGGTAGGCCTCTGCTTGAATCTGTTGTGCCTGGACATCCAGGGCAGCCTACTCTGCAGCCATCCTGACGTCCTCAGCCGCCAGATCCGCCTTGGCTTGTTCTATCTCCTCTTGCAACTTTGCAACCTCTACATTATGCTGATCTCGATTCGCCGGGTTTTCCTCTGTTGTCAACAAGGCTGTCAACTTATCCAACAAATCTGTCAAAACTTGAGCCGACGGGCGCACAGGACCTCCTGCCCCAGCTGCCATTGTTGCTGTTGACCCGGAGGTCATTGCTGGCATGGTTGAGGAAGTCTGCACAGGTTGCGTCCCAGCCATAAAGATTGCAAACCGATTCGGCGGCTCATAAGGGTCCGGAATACTGTCGCCATCGGAATAGCCCCCAAGCCTACCATTTTGCAGCTGATACAACGAAGTAGTCTCGCCCGTGGACAACTCACCATCCGAGTAGATGGCCGTCTCACCGCCAGACATAGATCCTTCATCAAATTCCCCTCCATGGACGCATCCCAAGAAGGCACGCTTCACGGCGGGTTGAGCTCGGGCGGGTCTTGCACGCTGAGCCATCTCAATGATGTCGGTGCAGATGTCCGGCTCAAGTCCCGGCTCACTGATCTTGCCGATGAAGACGTGAATTTCACCGAAGGGGACCTGGTACCCGTACTCAATTAAGCCGGCCTCGGGGCCCCAGCCTACATCGTCGATGTAGAGCTTGCCGCGACGGCTCTTGGTCATCCAGCCCACAGCGTATCCCTTGATCCCTTCGAAGCTGCCCTTCAAGAACTTGAAACCACCATGCGATGGCCCCATGGTGGGCGCCAACTATCATGGAATAGTCACGCCAGATATCCTCTTGAAAGGACTTTGTCGTGGAGCCATCGCCTCTAGGTTAGCTTAAAGGGGTTAAACGGGACAAAGGACACAGGAATTTATACTGGTTCGGCCCCTTGCGGTGAAGGTAGAGGCCTAATCCAGTTTGAGGTGGTATTACTTATGTCTCGATTACCAGGGAGCGAATCCTCTCCCCTCACCACCGGTCTGCACCCTCCCCTTCCCTCCCCTCCACTCCTCCCTCGCCTCCAGCCAGAATCGTCGCTCCCGCCTTCCACCACCCCCTCGTGCCATTCACAGCGCCACCGCCACCAACCGCCCCCGTCTCCCTCACCTTGCCACCGGCCCCCACCTTCTCTTCCCCTCCCAAGGGAAGGGAAGGAATGGAAGAAAGGGAGGGAAGGCTGACCCAGGAGGTCGTTCGAGCGCCCAAATCCACACCGCTGCCATCGACACGCAGGGCTGTAGATATTTTCATCTGTTCCCCTCCCCTCTCCCGATGGATGGCGACGACGAGATCTCCCCCGACGTCGACGCTGGGGAGCCGGCGACCGCAGCGGCGGGGCCGGATGGTCGGTGCGCGGGGCGATCCTCTGGGACGAAATCCTGCCACACCGCTCGCTTCGGGTGCTCCTCGTCGAGCACGACGACTGCACCCGACAGGTCGTTTTTTTGACACCTGAAACAATAGGAGAGCCTCCTACTGCAAATTTAATAAAAGAATGGAAGTATGTTACAAAAGATTATTTACAAATCATCCCATTTTGGGAATGAGGGGGTGGGGGGCCTATTACAGGGAGTTAAGGAAGGATGAGAGAAAGGGTTTATGTTTATCTCCTACTCTATAAGTCAGGAGAGCAAGATCTTCCTTTAGTCTAGCAAGCCAGGAGGCTTGGGATGGAAGCACTCCTCGAAAGTGCTTATTATTACGTTCCTTCCAGATGCTCCAGGCAGCAAGCATGAAGATTTCCATGAACAGTGGTTTCTTCCAAGAGATTTTGGCTTGTTCAACCCAATCAAGACGTGAAGGTACTGCATGGCCCCTGATCTGAAGTTTGTCCCAACATTGAAGGCTGAAATTGCATTCCAAGAAGAGATGCTCCATTGTTTCATTGCTGCAATTGGGGCATAGGAGGCAACTAAAGTCATTGCCAATGTTATAGTGTCTCCTTTTGAGCATGTCTCTGATGTTGAGTCTATCCGAGAGTAGCAACCAGCCAAAAACTTTAATCTTCATTGTTGCTTTAGATTTCTAGATCCATCTATATGCTCGGTGTGCATGGACATCCTTGAAGTAGAAAGTGTAGAACCTGTTGGCTGAGTAGTAGTTGGTCCCCCAAATGCATGTCCATTCATCATTAGTCAGGGGGTTTAGGAATTCAACGTGCCTGGTTTTCTGCTAGAGGTCTCGAGTCTCATCAAGGGCTTGGGTGGAGAGTGGTAGATGGAACGTTTCACTAAGAGACGTGCTGTTCAAGAAAGCTCGCACAGATATATCTTCCTGTTGAGTGAAGGAGAATGCTCTGGGGTGGGTCTCAGCCAAAACGTCGCCAATCCAGGCATCCTTCCAGAATAAAGCCGAAGATCCATTGTGAATAGTCACCTTGGTGACACCTCTATATACTGGCATGAGTTTTGAAACGTCTCACCACCAGAAAGAACCACACGGATCGGTTGCATGTGGGATTTTATGGGTGTAATATGTGTTCCAAATCAACTCCACCCAAGGTAGGTCCCAGTGGTTATAGAATTTGTGGAGGAATTTGAGGAGTAGCGCATCACTTTGCACCTGAAGATTAAGAATGCCAAGCCCTCCACACTCTTTAGGTTTGCAGATCATGTCCCATGAGGCCAAGGAGTTGCACTTGTCACCTTGGTCAGTTTTCTTTGTCCATAAGCATTTTCTTCTGATTTTGTCTATGAGCTCAAGAATGCCCGCCAGGTTGTCACCGCACTCCTCCGCAATAGAACCAACTTCCTTCTTCTAGCTTAGCCCGTCGATTTTTCTGCTGCTGAACTGGGCTCTGTTTCTGTTTCTTCTCGGGAGGTGACGCCAGTGGCGGCGGCGGCAGACAAGATGAAGGTGTGGGAGGTCATGCGAGGTCGCGCATACGCCTTTGACCTCGTGCTCACGGAGGTCAACATGCCCACGCTCTCCGGAATCGACCTGCTCTCCAGGATCGTCGCGGGAGACGAGTGCAAGAACATCCCTGTTATAAGTAAGACCGCCGGCGTACGACTAACGCTTCATATCAGCTTGAATTATCATCAATGGCGTAGGGCTCAGGACGATGGATGGAGGGATTTGGTCTGATTTTAGTGATGCTAGAGAGAATTTGGTTGGAATTGATGGTGTTATGTAGCACTTCAGTGTTACCTGACTTTGAAATAGGTAGATGGCAGCTTGGATTGATTTCGTCCATGCCTGCTTGACGAACTGAGATGTTCTGCAGCCAGCTGCATTTGGTGGTGCAGTGCACACACTGAAGATACTGAATTCACATGCCTGTTAACTGAATAGAGCCTCTTGTTCTGCAACCTGCTTGACTAACTCACACTGTTAGGATTGACAAGGCTGGCGTGGAGTTCCCGGGCTTACAAAAATAGAGTTCAGTGGTGAACTGCCAATGGAAATTTCAGTAGTAAAAGCTGGGACTCTAAATTTCAAATTTCCATAGTACATCGGTAGGAACTTGGGTTCTGTATGTTCAGATAGATATTATGCAAATGTGCACCCTTATTTCAAGTATTTTAGGACGGAGGGAGTGTTTTTTACATAGTATACTTCTGACCATGGCTCATACCCGGCAGCCCTATTCGCCGCGGCTTTCTGATGGCTGTTGCAAATTCCTAGCTTCAGTATGCATTCACTGTGTTGTGTGTGTGTGTATGTAACCATTGTGTAGATTGCAAAATGGCTAGCAAAACAGGAGCAGTACCATGAAGCAGCTATGTGTCTTGTTATCTGCTCTGCTTTCATGGGCATGCCTGTGTATCTCATTAAATTCGGCCTCTGAAGCAAAACTTGCTTCCATGCTCTGCTTCAGATAGCACACAGACAAGATACTACTCCATACACTACTACTGCTACTGTATTTCATTTCATAGTTCAAAATGCTACTACTGAGTAGCACATATTTTCATTTCTAATGAGTGATGTTTTTCCTAGGAGAGAAAATAGCAGTAGCCATGTACCAGGAATGCATTTTTTTCTAAGGTGATTGATCTAGTGACTGCATTGCTTTTGTCCCAATTTTGATAGGCCCAAGTAAATGAGTGCTCGAAAGCATGACCATGCTTTTGCCCCCCTTCTCTTGGGACTGGTCTTCTCCCCCTTTATGCCATGTTCTTTTGAACAGGAAAAGAGGCCATAACCCTTGTAATTATGCACAAGCTCTTTGCTTTTTACCTGCAAAAATTGTTAGTTCTTCTAAAAAAATTGTTAGTTGATGGTTGTCCAACTGCAGGTCCAGCCAACTAGTAGTCAGGTGTAGATGCTTGAATTGCATAGGGCCAACTAATTGCCCCTTGCTGGCGGCAAAAAACAAGATTTTGTGCCATGCTTTTTTGGTAGTATACTAGTACAGGCCGAACTTGCTGACTGATAGGTGGATTGGTTTGTCCGTGTTGTGCAGGTAAGGAGGAGGAGAGGAGGGCGAGATGGTGAAGCACAACAATGTCATCCCCAACGGCCACTTGAAGAAGCACTGGCAGAACTATGTCAAGACGTGGTTCAACTAGCCCGCCCGCAAGTAGAGGCGCCGCATCGGTGAGCACCCCCAGATCCTGGCTGTGATGTCTCTGTTTTCCCTTTGTGCATGAGGATCTGTAATTTTAACATCGGTAGTTTGGTATCTCTTATGATTATGGTGATGTACATGACTGTAAAGGATGTGGTTGGGAGTTGATCTATAAAATGCTATAGAATGCCATCTATGATATCTGTTAAGCCTTTGGGTCAGTTAGTTTTTTCTAGTACATCTACCATGAATTCAACTTTGATGCTAGGCTAGACGTCTCTGGTACACATCTGTAGTGCCATGTCTCTTTATGTTTGTAAGTTGAGTCCAGCAGTAACATGTGAGTAACATTTGCACTGGTGTATGCATTTAGCTCTAAGGAATTAAGTGCATGTTTGCTACAGCAGACAGCACTGGTGTATGCATTTACCTCTAAGGAATTAAGTGCATGTTTGCTACAGCAGACAGCAGAGCAGAGTAGATGTATCATCATTATTTTTTTGTTGTTGATTTACTAGTAAGTTACAATCCCGTGACAATTGTTTTGGTCGCGGACAGCTTGTGCATTATGTTCTGAAGGGTGTTCTTCCAATATGATAGCGCTTTGCAGCCTGTGCTCATTTTTATTGCCTGTTTTCCTTATGATTTATTCGTCTGATTTTTGATATGTTCTGAAGGGTATTCTTCCAATATGATAATAAATTCTGAAGGGTATTCTTAGGATCCTTATTTTCTTTTCCTGATGTCTTGCTTCTGGGGCAGCATTGTACATCATTCTCCTCCTTTATTTATTCTGTGATCTGCCAGTTTGCGGCGTCCATCGCTTCTGTCCAAGTGCTCTTCATCTTGTTTGTCATCTGCAAGGAAATCAAGTTAACTAGGTGTTGCTCTTTTCATGTTCTGCTTCATACATACATGCATATGTGATTGCTCCCTGCCTTCCTGCGTGCTACATCACTGCTAGCATAAATCAAAGAGAAGAAAGAAATCTACCTATTTTTTTCTGCAGCCTTTAATGAATTCAATGAATTTGTAGCCTTTAATGAATTCAATGTATGACTGTGATGAGAATTATGGTACTATTTGCTGTTTGCATCCTATACTTTGCTTGTGAATGATGCTATGTTGTTCTGCAGACTGTCATATATTTTTGTGTTGTTTTTGCTGAATAGATTGAATATCTTTGCTACACACTGTAGCTTGTAGATTTGCAAACTAACCTTCTATAGTTATCTTCCTTTTCTACAGACCGCCTATGACGTGGACGGCGACGACAACAGGAGGACGCCAGTTCTGGTCGGGAACATGGCCTTATCCTGCTCGAGGAGGGACGCACCTAGGCATCGGCCCTGTCCGGAAACAAGGGGTCTGCTCCTCTGCTTCCAAGGCAACCAAGTTGCCCTGCCTGAGCTCGATGAGTCCAGCCCGGCCACGACCATGCACTGCTCCCAGCAGGTAGCACCTCCCTCTCCCTCTGCTCACTCATGTGCTGCTACTCTCCCTGCACGGGCTGCTGCTATCGTAATTTTTATAATGGTTGATGTTTGTTAGCTAGTTAAACGGCTTGCTTTCTGCTAATGGCCCATTAGGTAGAGTAGCTATGCACCTGGTGGTGGTCATGGCCAACGGCGTAGCCAGGATTGGCTGACGCCCCGGGCCAAAAGTGAAGGGCCAAACTTTTGTCTCAAAAACTATCCCAGTTTTAAGTCATACAAAAGTAACGCTCATTTTTAATGATAAAAATATGAACACGCTCCTTGATAGATACATCTCTAGACTCATCAACCAGTAAGGAAAATTATCTATCTCCAATTTCATCAATAATGGCTTTGGAGGTCTCTTTTGCACACGCCTTGCACAAGTCCAATTGTATCTCAGGTGAAATTAGCTTATGGTTCGCTCCTGCATCCCCAATCAATTTGCATGCCTCTCGGTCTTTCTCTATGAGCCAGCCCAACAATTCCTTAAAGTTACCCTTATTCTTTGAGCTAGTAGACTCATCATGTCCACGAAAAGCTAGACCTTGTAGCAGCAAAAATTTGATAACACGCAATATAATCAAGAGACGAGCTTTGTATTCTTCTTCGTCCTTCTGAGTACCTCGATCAAACACATGTGGCAGATTTTGCCACTGATTTTTGAAAGCCTCATAGTGTTGTCTAGCCTTATTATGAGCACTATCATGTTTACCAACATGTTCATCAAGAATTGTGGTACCAAGAATCATGAAAGCTTTTAAACCCTTTTCCTACCCATTTCCGTTCATATACATGATCAGTTGGTTGGCATGGACCCTTCTAGCAAGATCCCTAATGTCTGGATCCAAATTCTCAATAGGTATTCTCTTACCAGGGTCTGGTTCGATATCAGCGGGCTTAAGTTGAGCCGTAACATGAGGAATATCATCACCTGGTCGTGTTGAAGGGCCTGTTTCTGTTACTGTGGAATCAGGGCTTTGTGGTTGAAAAAGAAGATGTCATTGTCCTGGTTCTTTCATTTATCTTGTCTTCCTGAAAATTGGAACAAAAATTAGGAAAGTAGTTTCTACTGCAGCAATCAAACAACCAATCAATCCATCAAGGTGTATTTTGAAGCAGCAATTTGAATGGAGCAAAAACATCTAATAGATGCTCTGTTGTGTGCTTTGTCAAATAAAATTAGGATTTGGGAGTGGCCGAGTGGGCAGAGCCGTGGAGGACAGAAGAGGCATACCTGGCTCTGGCTGGCTGAACGGTGGCGCCGTGGCGGGTGGCAGGAGGCGGGGCGAGGTCGCCGGCCGGCCGGACGGTGGCGGCAGGACGGAGGCGGGGCATCGCTGGACGAGAGGTCGGGCGAGGTCGCGCACGAGCGGCTGAGTGCAGGTGAAGCCGTGCAAGCGGGGTCACCGCCTCGCCGGAATGAACGCTTGGACGGGGTCGCCGGATTTGACAAGCGGCGGCCGGCAGCTGGCTGCCTGCGTCGATGAGTAGCGTATAGGGTTCGTCTCTGCCTCTCTGCTCTTTGGCTCTCTGCACGGTCAACTGGTCGAGAGGGCCTGGGCAGCCGGCGGGTGATGGGCTGGGCCAAGCCAACGCCCCAGGCCACTTTTGAAAATCTAAAAAATATAGGCTAAAAAAATTCCCATGCCCCGGGCCATGGCCCTGGTGGCCTGGGGCCCAGCTACGCCTTTTGGTCATGGCCTTGCTGCTTCATTAGTTTTTTTCCTTTGGGTCATTAGCTAGCTATGCTATGCATGTGGTGGTTAATTTGCAAGAAAGAATTTCTGTCCTTGTTTTCATTTCCTTGCTCTAGTCAAATTCATCCTTTTTTAATACTAGCACTAGCACATCAGAGTACTAATACTTGTTAGATTTTGAGTATGCCACTGGTGCTAAAACAACAACAACAACAACAACCACCAATTACCATAGCATGCCTCTGTTTTGGTAACTAGTTGCTGCACTCAATTAAATTAGCCCAACGACTAATCTAGTACATTATTAATTGTTGCTCTTCCACTATTAAGGTATCTCTTGGTTTGCAATGGTACAGCTATAAATGTCATTTTCTTGAATGGTCTGTTCATAATATATTTGCCTCAGTTTTCTAATTCTTCTCTCATTCATGTAACAGGGTGACAGAGGAAGCCATGTTGCCATTTTGTTTGTTCCCAGCCCTGAATATGGTCGTCCAGCTAGTCTGGCATGTTGTTTGTCTGACTATGGTCGTCCGACGAGTCTGTCATGTTGTCATTTTCTTGTAAAGCACTACTGTATCACACATGTAGAGCTCGTTACACTTGTAGAGCTTGTAAAGCAGTATTGTATCACACTTGTAGAACTTGTAGAGCTTGTATTACACATGATCATATGTATTGGCACGGATAGAGCTTGTTACTTTTGTTGCCATTTACGTGATTTGGTTGCTCTTATTTGAAGTATTATGTGAGCTTTTTGTTTGCCAATTTAAATACTGGTTGAAATATGAAGAATATGAGCCTGATAGATGGGACCCACTTACCAGAACATGACCAATGGGACCCCTGGGACCCATCTTACTAGTGGACCCATTTAATAAAAGAGGAAAATGAAATTGTTTAGACAAAAAGGCACGGCCCAACAATAAAAAGGCTGCAACATTGGGCTTGGCCCATGAATTCGATCAAAAATTGATAGAAAAAATAAAAAGGTTGAATTGTTGGGCTCGGCCCATCTAAAACATCAAATTGGGCCGGGCTGATTTTAATTTTTGACCTTTTCAATTGGTCACAATTTTGCCACGTAGATTGCCACATTGGATCCGACGTGGCCTGGGCAGACACCCAGTGACCAAAACAAAAGGTCATGGGTTCCACGACCTTTTGTTTTGGTCGTAAATGTCTACGACCTTATCCCGAAGAAGGTCGTTAATTTGAGTTTACAACTGCCAGCTTTTGACCATCTGCTTTTGGTCACAAAAAGGTCGCAAATGAAAAACAATGACCTTTTAGTGACTAATAGTGGTGGTCACAAGTTGACATATTTCTTGTAGTGCCAGCTCAAGAACACCTCACCTCCTGAGGCTCATTCATCTTTTGTACTTGTTCATCCATAGCCCCTCGAGGCAATCCACCACACCACACTGGAGTAGGGTATTACACCACAATGGTGGCCTGAACCAGTATAAATCTCTGTGTCTTTGTGTCTCTTTGAGCTCGACGCGTTAGGCCAAGCTAGATCATGAGTAGGCAGGCTGGGCAGGTTGAGATCTCCGCACGCACCCTAGAGTTCGAACCTTTCACGGGTTGCCAGATCCCGAAATCTGACAGGCATTTCCTGACATCTACTAATATTACCTATTCTCTGTCATTCATCACAAGACAAGACATACTTATGAGCATCTTTAAAGAGAGTAGGCCAATAAAAATCGGATTGTAATACCTTGTGTGCAGTTCTATCTCGAGCATGGTGTCCTCCATAAGCTTTGGGTGACACTTGCGTAGGATTTGTTCCTGTTCATGCTCAGGTATTTAATAGCAGCATGATTGGTGTGAACAGTTACTTCGGAATCAACAATATAAGATTTGAACTTATCACAAGCAAAAAGAACTACTAAGAATTCTTTTTCAGTAGTAGCATAATTTCTTTGAGCACTGTCTAGAGTTTTACTAGCATAAAGACTAACATTTAATTTATTATCAACTCTTTGTCCTAGAACAGCACCAACAACATAATCACTAGCATCACACATAATTTCAAAGGGTAGATTCCAATCAGGTGGTTGAAAAATAGGTGCAGAAATCAAGGCTTTTTTAAGGATTTCAAATGGCTCTACACAATCATCATAAAAAACAAAAGGAACATCTTTTTGCAAGATATTAGTGAGAGGCCTAGAAATTTTAGAGAAGTCCTTAATAAACCTCCTATAGAAACCAACATGACCAAGGAAACTTCTTATACCTTTGACATCTTTAGGACACAACATTTTTCAATAGCATCGACTTTAGCTTTATCAACTTCAATACCTCTTTCAGAAATTTTATGCCCCAAGACAATACCTTCATTAACCATAAAGTTGCACTTCTCCCAATTCAAGACAAGATTAGTTTCTTCACATCTCTGCATAACTCGATCAAGGTTGCTCAAGCAATCATCAAAAGAAGTTTCGTAAACGGAGAAATCATCAATGAAAATCTCAACAATCTTTTCACAAAAGTCAGAGAAAATAGCAGGCATACATCTTTGAAAGGTGGCAGGTGTATTGCATAAACCAAAAGGCATACGTCTATAAGCAAAGGTACCGAAAGGGCAAGTAAAAGTAGTATTTTCTTTATCCTCTTTTGACACAAGTATGTGAGAGAAACCAGAATAACCATCTAGAAAGCAAAATTGTGTATGTTTTGATAGTCTTTCTAGCATTTGATCAATAAAAGGCAGAGGATAATGATCTCTCCTAGTAGCTTTATTCAACTTTCTAAAATCAATAACCATTCTATAACCTGTAACAATTCTTTGTGGAATCAATTCATTCTTATAATTAGGAACAACTATAATACTTCCATTCTTAGGGACACAATGAACAGGACTTACCCATCTACTATCAACAATAGGATAAATTATACCTGCCTCCAGAAGCCTCAGTATTTCATTTCTTACCACTTCTTTTATCTTAGGATTTAACTGTCGTTGATGATCAATAACTGATTTAGCATCAGGCTCCATATTAACTTTATGCTGACATAGAGTGGGACTAATGCGCTTAAGATCATCAAGAGTATATCCAATAGCAGCACGATGCTTCTTCAGAGGTTTCAATAATTTGTTTTCTTCATGCTCTGAAAGGTTATCACTAATAACAACATGATATATCTTCTTTTTATCAAGATAAGCATAGTTCAGAGTATCAAGTAATTGTTCAAGCTCAAACACGGGATCGCCCTTGGGTAGAGGAGGATTCCCAAGAATCTCAATAGGCAAGTTGTGTTTCAAAAAGGCATTTGGTTAAAGAAAATCTCATCTAGTTCCCTCCATTCATTCATAAACATGTCATTTTCGTGGTCTAGCAAATATTGTTCTAAAGGATCCGTAGGAGGCACGACAATACAAGCAAGACCAATATTTTCATCCTTACTAGGCAATTCTTTATCATGGGGTTGTCTACGAAATTTGTTGAAATTAAACTCATGGGACGCATCCCAAAAACTTACAGTAACAGTTTCTTTCTCGCAATCTATCTTAGCATTAATGGTGTTCAAGAATGGTCTACCAAATATAATGGGACAAAAATCATCTTGTGGGGAACCAAGAAAAATAAAATCAGTAGGGTCTTTCACTTTCCCACACATGACTTCAACATCTCTAACAATCCCAATTGGTGATATGGTATCTCTACTAGCAAGCTTAATAGTAACATCAATATCTTCTATTTTAGCAGGTGCAATAATATTCATAATTTCTTGATATAAAGTAAAGGGAATTGCACTAACACTAGCACCCACATCACACAAGCCATGATAAAAATGGTCTCCTATTTTATAAGAAACAACAGGCATGCCAACAATAGGCATGTGGTTATCTTTAGTATCAGGTCTAGCAATTCTAACAGTTTCATCACAGAAATAAATAACATGCCCATCAATATTATTGACCAAGAGATCTTTAACCATAGTAATACTAGATTCAAATTTAATTTGCTCAGGGGGTGTAGGTGTTCTAGTATGACTCTTACGAACCACAGTTGAAGCTTTAGCATGTTCCTTTATCCTAACAAGGAAAGGTGGTTTCTCAATATAAGCAGTAGGAATAACAGGATCAACATTATAAGTAATAGTTTTTTCTTCAACTTTAATGAGTTCTACTACTTTTATTTCGATGGGAGGATGATATATAAACCACTTATCCTTAGGGAGATCAACATAAGTAGCAAATGATTCACAGAAAGAGGCTACCACAAGTCCATATTCAGTGCTAAATTAACGGAAAGCATTGGTATCCTTAAAAGATTTAACACAATCAAACTTTAAGTCTATACCTGACTCTTTACTTTCGTTGAGTTCCCAGTCTTCAAAGTTGCGTTTAATTCTTTCCATAAATCATATTTTAATTCAATAGTCTTCTTCATAAAAGAACTAGTACAAGAAGTATCGAGCATGGATTGATCATTACGAGAAAGCCGAGCATAAAATTCTGAATAATATTTCTCTTGAGAGCTCATGATTGGGGCATGAATATAATTGATTTAAGCCTCCCCAAGCTTGAGCGATACTTTCTCCTTCACGAGGCCAAAAATTATAAATATAATTCCGATCACGATGAACTAGATGCATAGGATAAAACTTCTAATAAAATTCCAATTTCAATCGGTTGTAGTACCAAGTCCCAATATCATCGCATAACTTATACCATGTCAATGCCTTCTCCTTCAAAGATAAAAGGAAGACCTTCTTCTTGACTTCATCCTCGGGCAAACCTGCAAGCTTAAATAATCCACAAACTTCATCCACATAGATTAGATGCATATCAGGATGTAATGTTCCATCTCCTGCATGAGGATTAGCTAGCAGTTTCTCTATCATACTCGAAGGAATTTCATAATAAATGGTCTCAGTAGGTGCAGTAGGTTGAGGAGCAACTCTTTTCTCTTCCCGTCGAGGTGAAGATACCCCGAACAAGCCCATCAAAGGATTATTTTCCATAGTAACAAGTGACAGTAAATTTCAGCACACTATATAAATGTTTCCTTACCAAATTCCACTCACCAAAGGCGCTTAACTCCCCAGCAACGGCACCAGAAAAGGGTCTTTATGACCCATAAGTATAGGGTATCTATCATAGTCCTTTCGATAAGTAAGAGTGTCGAGCCCAACAAGGAGCGGAAGGAAATGACAAGCGGTTTTTAGCATGTATTCTCTGCAAGCACTGAAATTATCGGTAACAGATAGTTTTGTGATAAGATAATTCGTAAACGGTAACAAGTAACAAGTGTAACTAAGGTGCAGCAAGGTGGCCCAATCCTTTTTGTAGCAAAGGACAAGTCTAGACAAACTCTTATATAAAGCAAAGCGCTCCCGAGGACACATGGAAATTATTGTCAAGTTAGTTTTCATCATGCTCATATGATTCACGTTCGTTACTTTGATAATTTGATATGTGGGTGGACCAGTGCTTGGGTGCTGTCCTTACTTGGACGAACCTCACACTTATGATTAACCCCTCTCGCAAGCATCTGCAACTACGAAAAAAGAATTAAGATAAATCTAACCATAGCATCAAACATGTGGATCCAAATCAGCCCCTTACAAAGCAACACATAAACTATGGTTTAAGCTCCTGTCACTCTAGTAACCCATCATCTACTTATTACTTCCCAATGCCTTCCCCTAGGCCCAAACAATGGTCAAGTGTCATGTAGTCGACGTTCACATAACACCACTAGAGGAAAGACAACATACATCTTGTCAAAAGATCGAACGAATACCAAATTCACATGATTACTTATAACAAGACTTCTCCCATGTCCTCATAAATAAATGTAACTACTCACAAAGCATATTCATGTTCATAATCAGAGGAGTAATAAATATCATTAAGGATCTGAACATATGATTTTCCACCGAATAAACCAACTAGCATGAACTACAAGGAGTAATCAACAATACTAGCAACCCACATGTATGAATCTGAGGTTTTGAGACAAAGATTCGATACAAGAGGTGAACTAGGGTTTGACAGGAGATGGTGCTAGTGAAGATGTTGATGGAGATTGAACCCCTCTCGATGAGAGGATCGTTGGTGATGACGATGGCTTGGATTTTCCACTTCCGGATGGAAGTTTCCCCGGCAGAACAGCTCCGCCAGAGCCCTAGATTGGTTCTGCCCAAGTTCCGCCTCAAGATGGCGGTGCTTCATCCTGAAAGCTTCCTTCCTATTTTTTCCAGGTCAAAAGACACCATATAGCAGAAGATGGGCACCGGAGACCTAACAGGGGGGCCACAAGCCATAGGGGAGCGCCAAAGGGGTAGGGGCGCCCCCCAGGCTTGTGGCCACCTGATGGGTCCCCTCTGTTATTTTCTTCACCAAATATTTTTTATATATTCCAAAATAATTATCCGTAAATTTTCAGGACTTTTGGAGTTGCACAGAATAGGTCTCTAAGATTTGCTCCTTTCCGGTCCAAAATTCCAGCTGGCAGCATTCTCCCTCTTTGTGTAAATCTTGTAAAATAAGAGAGAAAAGGCATAAGTATTGTACCATAATGTGTAATAACAGTCCATAATGCAATAAATATCAATATAAAAGCATGATGCAAAATGGACATATCAAGCATATGGAGGGGAAACAAAATCTTGATGATGTCCTTGAGAAAACAGGCATGATCTCTGCTTCGAAGGGACGTGCCAGTAAAAAGTTTGCCTTGGACCGTGATTTGAGGGGAGTAGTAACTGCTCGACCTGTCATGTGGTGAGTTGTTTGGTCAAAGCTAACATACTGAGTGGAACCGTTCACACCGAGGTGCTTGGTCTTCAAGGCTAAGTTATCCGATCTCTTGGGGCAAAGGGAACAAGTTCGGTTGAACTTCGGCTGGCATCGCTCCTTTGAAGGGGTGACCCAAAAGTTACAAGGAGGAACTCCTCTGTCGAGCCAAGGACTCCGGATCCGAAGTTATAGTTCTCGGCATAGAAGACTAGTTCGGGGGCTATTGACGGTGTCCTGAATAAGGGAGTACTAACCCAGTCGGGCCATTCTCCTCGGTTTGGACCCACGCGCCTTCATTCATAATCAAGATGGACTTGAGAGGCCGTACGCGGGAGGCGTGATCAAGACTGCCTCTCCCGAAGACTTAACGTATACTCCAAGATGTCTGCCGCCGCCTAGCTCCTAATTACCGACCTTGTAACCCTAGATACCCTCCCTGGCGTGTATATAAGCCATAGGGTTTAGCCCATAGAGGGGACATCAAGACAAAATCCTCCACCTAGCCCTAGAGTTAGACCACACATTATGATCTCGCGGTAGATCAACTTTGTACTCGATACATCTCCATCAATATAAACAAGAGCAGGACGTGGGGTTTTACATCCATCAAGAGGGACCGAACCTTGGTAAATATCGTCTCCTTCATTCATGTTACCTTCCACCGTGATCGACAGCTTGGAACCCCCTGCCCCGGAGGTCTGTCGGTTTTGACACCAACACTAACAAAGAGTAGTTCACTTCCTAGAAGTCTCACAATTTTGGAGTACTCTTCAAAGGCGACGATGTGCCTCGGCGCATTGTAGGTATTGGAGATGTTAAGATCAATAATGAAGATGGTGATGAACATGTGTTCGAAGATGTTAGACATGTGCCGAAGGTTCGGAGAAATCTAATTTTACTTGGTGAAATTCATGGTGATAACTATGTCTACAGGTGGACATTGACAAGAATACCATGAGGATCAAGAAGGGCAAGAAGTTCATGATGAAGAGAAGGAGGACAAAGAACAATTTGCACAAGATGCGAGCAAGCTTCATTAAAGATGGAGCTGGTGAGGAGCCACTAATGGCGATAATATTAGTCGAGGCGACTGTCGGTGTCAAAACTAGCGGATCTCGGGTAGGGGGTCCCGAGCTATGGAACTTGGATCGATGGGGAACAGTGAACGCAGGGACAATATTTACCCAGGTTTTGGCCCTCTCGAAAAGGTAAGATCCTATGTACTGCTTGATTATATTGATGTGTATACGATGGTTACTGTCGGTGTTCTGGGAACGGGGGTACCCAGACTTGCCTGCCTGCGGCCTACGGCGTGCCTCAAGGAGTGGCCCAGTACGGCCCATCTTCATCAACACATGCTCAAGACCCTCGCGAGGGGCCAAGCCTCGTGGGGCGGACGACAGGAAGCTTCCTCGGGCATAGCCTCGTCAGGCTGGCTCGCGAGGAGGCTGAGAGATCAAGGCAGGGTACCTCACAAGGTGCCCATGACGCAAGCCATGACGACCGAAGCCAGGCAGACGCCGGCCTGCGCAGAGTCCTTGTTTCCTCTTTGGTGCAAAGGGGGCAAGTGCAGGCGAGAGTATCAAGCAAAGGCAACCATTTCGGTGCAATGAGACCAAGACCAGCAGAGCGGCAGGATGGAGGTCATCGTGGAGCCCAAGCCGGCGTCACCGTCAGAGTCTTTGGCAGGCGAGGACCGACTTTAGCCAGGATAAGTGTACTAGATGTTCCCCTTCAGAATGGCCAATTGTTGGCGCCCTTCCCGCTCAATATTTGGGAAGAGGACCAGGGCCTCGCTCTATAAATAGGGCTAGCCACCACAGAAGAAAGGGATGCGGATTGAATCCTTCCCAAGAGGCAGCACCTCCACAAGAACTCCTCCCCTCGCGAGGCAGTTCTTCCTTTGTATTGTTCATCATCAGCCCCTGAGGCAATCCACCACACCACAAACTACAGTAGGGTATTACACCACAATGGTGGCCCGAACTAGTATAAACCTCGTGTCCCTTGTGTTGTTCTTAGTGTAGTTTAGATCCTTGCGAGGCGACGAGACGTGAGTAGGTAGGAGGTTTGATCTCCGTGCGCACCCCAGAGTTCGAACCTTAAGGGTCTGCCGGAACCCAAAATCCGACATTTGGCGCGCCAGGTAGGGGTGCGCCGGAATCCTTCTCCCGCCGCCTCGCGTACCGTCACATCGTCGTCATCATGTCCGGCAACCCAACGGGAAATCCCGATTCCTGGGCGGCTTGGCTCGCCCGCGTACAGCCGCTTGCCCAGGGCGACCTCAACTCTGTGCCCCAGGCAGCCCGCGGTCTGCAGGGCGCTACGGGCCACGGGCGACGCGGTCAGGCGGCGCCAGCTCTCACGCCGCGGTAGGTACGGTCGACAGCAAGAGCCTCAAGCCACGCTGCGGCCACGGCGTCGTACACCCGGCGGGAGCAGGCGAACTCAAGGGCCACGCTCATGGTGGCCTGAGAGCTACTACAATGCAGGCTGCTGGAGGGCGGCCACGACATGCTACTGGAGCGGGTGGCAGAGCTCCTGGGCTCCGCCGCCTCGGGGGCTCACCCCTTCTGCACCCAGCCGCCACCTCAGGTCCAAGGCGAACCGCACGGAGGCCCTGCACGCGCCCGCACAGCTCCGAGCGGATTCCAAGGCCACCCCAACGCCAGCCTGGTCATCAGCGCCGGGCTACCAACAGTGCCGCCTCCGCCTCCGACCAGCGAAGGGGGATTCACTACAGCCCATGGCCCCAGTGGGCCGCCGCGCTGCCACCCCGAGGTTGGCACCTCAAGCAGGACTGCGTGGCACACGGGGCACTACAGCGAGGCATTCGGGGCGGCGGCCCCGGAAGCGTATGTGCCCCACATGGTGAATCAAGGGCACGCGCAGGAGGAAGACCATGGCTCGTTCCTCGGCCCAGGCTGGGGGGAAGAGACACCGGAAGCTTAGCTCTTTCAGGAGCCCCGGGAAAGCCTCGTCGACCGCACTGGAGGCAGCGACTATCGGGTACCGCTAATTCCTCAGGAGCAAGTATACGCTAACCATGGATCACAGGAGGTACAGGTCGTCGCAGCGGATGGCTGCCCCAATCTAGCAGCTTTCTACCCCTTAGGAGGAGGGCACCGGGGGCTGCAGGAAAGGGGCCGAGATCTAGCCTCGCCCCCGCAGAGCTCGGAGCAAGGCGTCCTCAGGAGGTAGGCCCTCTGCCGGGGAGGTGCCTTAGGGCCTACCCCCGACAAAGGGCCCGTGGTCGTCGGGGGGAACCGCTGGCGACCGCTCTATCCCATTGGCGGCGTCCTCGGTCTCCGGCCGTCGTCGATGGCAATAGAGTGTGGCGCAAGGCGGGGCCCTCGTCTGGAGATATGAAGCAAGGCCGGTACATGTGAAGAAGGCCCAGTGTCTGTGAAGCTCGCCGCCCCGTGACACTCTCACGTAATAATGAGTGGGGCTGTACACGCCCCAGAGTCTCCGGAGAGCCGCCCTCGAGCCTCGGGGGCTCCCGCCCACGCCCAGTGGCAGCACTTAGCTCCGCGCTGGTAAGAAGACGTCGAAGACTAGACTAGGTGTCGGACGCGATCTTTCTGCTTTTTTCCCTTTCCCTTGGTTGTCGATTTTCCCCTGTTTGAATTGAAGTTGGATTTGAGCTTGAGACTTGCGTGTGTTCGGGGAAGGGGTGTTTAGTCTCGTTCGAGCAATCTCTCGTGTTCTGGCTACCGCTTTACGTCCCTCCAGCTTCAGCTGCCTCCCCTCGTGAGCCCCTCGCTAGTCGGGCCAGGCCCAGCATGCGCGCAGCCCGGACTGCCGTCGCCGCGCCCTCTCAAGAGGTTCTCATTACAGGTTCGGCGGGTTCATTCAGGAGGCACTCGGGACACCGCGGCCCCCCGCAGGCTCGCTCAGGGCCCACGCGAGTCGAAGGTAAACAAGACAATTGACTCATCACGAGACCAATCGCTCGGCGTAGGCATGCAGGCGACGTCATGCTAACTGTAAGTTTTTTACACGAGGGGCTCCCCCTCCCAAAATGCTCTTACAACCTTCAGGGCCAAGCCCGAACTCTCCCTGCGCAGGGTAAAAAGCAGGAATAACGCGTGGTCAATCGGATAAATCCCCCAATGCATCCTCAGGGGCACCTCCGGAGTCATCACTGGCGTCGCTGGCCTCGCCATCGCCCTCTACGTCGCCGTCATCAGCATGCGGGCCATTCACCACGCCGCCCTCATCAGCAACCACGACCACGCTGTCGTCATAGGCGGTGAAAGCCCTAACAAGAGCATCCACGTTATCTTCCACCCAACGCGCCAGGTCGCCCCAGATGGCCAGGGGTACCGGTGCGATGGCGGCATCAAAGTCAAAGTGGGGGTCCATGTCCTGAAGATGACTGAAGACGCGAGAAAAAGCACGTCCAAGCAAGGCATTGTTGGAAATATGCCCTAGAGGCAATAATAAATTGGTTATTATTATTATATTTCCTTGTTCATGATAATCGTTTATTATCCATGCTATAATTGTATTCATAGGAAACTCAGATACATGTGTGGGTACATAGACAACACCATGTCCCTAGTAAGCCTCTAATTGACTAGCTCGTTAATCAATAGATGGTTACGGTTTCCTGACCATGGACATTGGATGTCGTTGATACGGGATCACATCATTAGGAGAATGATGTGATGGACAAGACCCAATCGTAAGCCTAGCACAAAGATCGTGTAGTTCGTATCCTAAAGCTTTTCTAATGTCAAGTATCATTTCCTTAGACCATGAGATTGTGACACTCCCGGATACCGTAGGAATACTTTGGGTGTACCAAACGTCACAACGTAACTGGGTGGCTATAAAGGTGCACTACAGGTATCTCCGAAAGTGTCTGTTGGGTTGGCATGAATCGAGACTGGGATTTGTCAATCTGGTTGACAGAAAGGTATCTATGGGCCCACTCGGTAGGACATCATCATAATGTGCACAATGTGACCAAGGGGTTGATCACGGGATGATGCGTTACGGAACGAGTAAAGAGACTTGCCGGTAACGATATTGAACAAGGTATCGGCATACTGACGATCGAATCTCGGGCAAGTACAATACTGCTAGACAAAGGGATTGTATACGGGATTGCTTGAATCCTTGACATCGTGGTTCATCCGATGAGATCATCGTGGAACATGTGGGAGCCAACATGGGTATCTAGATCCCGATGTTGGTTATTGGCCAGAGAGTTGTCTCGGTCATGTCTGCATGATTCCCGAACCCGTAGGGTCTACACACTTAAGGTTTGATGACGCTAGAGTTGTTATGGAAATTGGTATGCAGTTACGAATGTTGTTCGGAGTCCCGGATGAGATCCCGGACGTCACGAGGAGTTCCGGAATGGTCCGGAGGTAATGATTTATATATGGGAAGTCCTATTTTGGCCACCGGAAAATGTTCAGGATTTTTCGGTATTGTACCGGGAAGGTTCTAGAAGGTTCCGGAGTGGGGCCCACCAGCATGGGGGGACCCACATGAACGTGGGTAGTGGGGGCAAGGCCCCACACCCTTGGTCAAGGCGCACCAAGATCCCCCCTTAGAAGGAATAAGATCATATCCCGAAGGGATAAGATCAAGATCCCTAAAAAGGGGGGATAACAATCGGTGGGGAAGGAAATGATGGGATTTCTTTCCTCCCACCTTTGCCAACGCCCCAATGGACTTGGAGGGAAAGAAACCAGCCCCCTCCACCCCTATATATAGTGGGGAGGCGCATGGGAGATTCACCCTTGCCCCTGGCGCAGCCCTCTCCCTACCCAACACCTCCTCCTCCGTAGTAGTGCTTGGCGAAGCCCTGCCGGAGTACTGCAAGCTCCACCACCACGCCGTCGTGCTGCCGGAGCTCTCCCTCAACTTCTCCTCTCCCCTTTCTGGATCAAGAAGGAGGAGATGTCCCCGGGCTGTACGTCTGTTGAATGCGGAGGTGCCATCCATTCGGCACTAGGATCTTCGGTGATTTGGATCACGATGAGTACGACTCCTTCAACCCCATTCTCTTGAACGCTTCCGCATAGCGATCTACAAGGGTGTGTGTATGCACTCCCCTCTCTCTCGTTGCTAGTTTCTTCATAGATAGATCTTGGTGACTCGTAGGAAAATTTTGAATTTCTGCTACGTTCCCCAACAGTGGCATCATGAGCCAGGTCTATTGCGTAGATTCTATGCACGAGTAGAACACAAAGTAGTTGTGGGCGTTGATTTTGTTCAATATGCTTGCCGTTACTAGTCCAATCTTGTTTCGACGGTATTGTGGGATGAAGCGGCCCGGACCGACCTTACATGTACACTTACGTGAGACAGGTTCCACCGACTGACATGCACTTGTTGCATAAGGTGGCTAGCGGGTGCCAGTCTCTCCCACTTTAGTCGGATCGGATTCGATGAAAAGGGTCCTTATGAAGGGTAAATAGCAATTGGCATATCACGTTGTGGTTTTTGCGTAGGTAAGAAACGTTCTTGCTAGAAACCCATAGCAGCCACGTAAAACATGCAAACAACAATTAGAGGACGTCTAACTTGTTTTTGCAGGGTATGCTATGTGATGTGATATGGCCAAAAGAATGTGATGAATGATATGTGATGTATGAGATTGATAATGTTCTTGTAATAGGAATCACGACTTGCATGTCGATGAGTATGACAACCGGCAGGAGCCATAGGAGTTGTCTTAATTTATTGTATGACCTGCGTGTCATTGAACAACGCCATGTAATTACTTTACTTTATTGCTAAACCGTTAGCCATAGTAGTAGAAGTAATAGCTGGCGAGACAACTTCATGGAAACACGATGATGGAGATCATGATGATGGAGATCATGGTGTCATGCCGGTGACGATGATGATCATGGAGCCCCGAAGATGGAGATCAAAAGGAGCAAAATGATATTGGCCATATCATGTCACTTTTTGATTACATGTGATGTTTATCATATTTATGCATCTTATTTGCTTAGAACGACGGTAATAAATAAGATGATCCCTCATTGAAATTTCAAGAAAGTGTTCCCCCTAACTGTGCACCATTGCGAAAGTTCGTTGTTTCGAAGCACCACGTGATGATCGGGTGTGATAGATTCTAACGTTCACATACAACAGGTGTAAGCCAGATTTACACACGCAATACACTTAGGTTGACTTGACGAGCCTAGCATGTACAGACATGGCCTTGGAACACAAGAGACCGAAAGGTCGAGCATGAGTCGTATGGTAGATACGATCAACATGAAGATGTTCACCGATGATGACTAGTCCGTCTCACGTGATGATCGGACACGGCCTAGTTGACTCGGATCATGTAATCACTTAGATGACTAGAGGGATGTCTATCTGAGTGGGAGTTCATAAGATGAACTTGTTTATCCTGAACATAGTCAAAAGGTTTTTGCAAATTATGTCCTAGCTCGCGCTTTAGTTCTACTGTTTTAGATATGTTCCTAGAGAAAATATAGTTGAAAGTTGACAGTAGCAATTATGCGGACAGTAGAAGGCTTATGTCCTTAATGCACCACTCAGTGTGCTGGACCTCGAACGTGGTCTGTGGATGTTGCGAACATCTGACATACACGTTTTGATGACTACATGATAGTTCGGTAATGTTAAATGGTTTAGAATTGAGGCACCGAAGACATTTTTGAAATGTCGCAGAACATATGAGATGTTTCGAGGGCTGAAATTGGGATTTCAGGCTCGTGCCCACGTCAAGAGGTATAAGACCTCCGACGATTTTCTTAGCCTGCATAATAAGGGAGAAAAGCTCAATCTTGAGCTTGTGCTCAGACTGTCTGAGTACAACAATCACTTGAATCGAGTGGGAGTTGATCTTCCAGATGAGATAGTGATGTTTCTCCAAAGACATTGCCACCAAGCTACTAGAGCTTCGTGATGAACTATAACATAACAGGGATAGATATGATGATCCTTGAGCTATTCGCAATGTTCGACACCGCGAATGTAGAAATCAAGAAGGGGCATCAATTGTTGATGGTTAGTGAAACCACTAGTTTAAAGAAGGGCAAGGGCAAGAAGGGGTACTTCATGAAACGGCAAATCAGTTGCTGCTCCAGTGAAGAAACCCAAGGTTGAACCCAAACCCGACACTAAGTGATTCTGTAATAAGGGGAACAGCCACTGGAGCGGAATTACCCTAGATACTTGGTAGATAAGAAGGCTGGCAAGGTCGATAGAAGTATACTGGATATACATTATGTTAATGTGTACTTTACTAGTACTCCTAGTAGCACCAGGGGATTAGATACCGGTTCGGTTGCTAAGTGTTAGTAACTCGAAATAAAAGCTACGGAATAAACGGAGACTAGCTAAAGGTGAGCTGACGATATGTGTTGGAAGTGTTTCCAAGGTTGATGTAATCAAGCATCACACGCTCCATCTACCATCGAGATTGGTGTTAAACCTAAATAATTGTTATTTGGTGTTTGCGTTGAGCATAGACATGATTGGATTATGTCTATCGCAATACGGTTATTCATTTAAGGAGAATAATGGTTACTCTATTTATTTGAATAATACCTTCAATGGTCTTGCACCTAAAAAGGAATGGTTTATTGAATCTCGATCGTAGTGATACACATTTTCATGCCAAAAGATATAAGATAATAATGATAGTACCACTTACTTGTGGCACTGCCATGTAAGTCATATTGGTATAAAATGCATGAAGAAGCTCCATGTTGATGGATCTTTGGACTCACTCATTTTTGAAAAGTTTGAGACATGCGAGCCATGTCTATTGGTGTATACGCGTGAAGAAACTCCATGCAGATGGATCGTTTGGACCTACTTGATTTTGAATCACTTGAGAAATGCAAATCATCCCACATGGGCAAGATGATTGAAAAGCCTCCTTTTCAGTAAAATGGAACAAGATAGCAACTTGTTGGAAGTAACACATTTTGATGTGTGCAGTCCAATGAGTGCTGAGGCATGCAGTGAATATCGTTATGTTCTTACTTCACAGATGATTTAAGTAGATACTGAGTATATTTACTTGCTGAAACACAAGTATGAATTATTGAATGGTTCAAGTAATTTCAGAGTGAAGTTGAAGATCATCGTGACAAGAGGATAAAATGTTTATGATATGATCATAGAGATGAGTATCTGAGTTACGAGCTTTGGCACGCAATTAAGACATTGTGGAAATTGTTTCACAATTAATACCGCCTGGAACACCATACTGTGATGGTGTGTCCGAACATCATAGTTGCAGCCTATTGGATATGGTGCGTACCATGATGTCTCTTGTTGAATTACCACTATCGTTCATGGGTTAGGCATTAGAGACAACCACACTCACTTTAATAGGGCACCACATAATTCCGTTGAGACGACACCGTTTGAACTATGGTTTGGAGAAACCTAAGTTGTCGTTTCTTAAAAGTTTGGGGCTGCAACGCTTATGTGAAAAAGTTTCATCGTGATAAACTCGAACCCAAAATGGATAAATACATCTTCATAGGATACCCAAAATGGTTGGGTATACCTCCTATCTCAGATCCGGAAGCAAGAGTAATTGTTTCTAGAAACAGGTCCTTTCTCGAGGAAAAGTTTCTCTCGAAAGAATTGAGTGGGAGGATGGTGGAGACTTGATGAGGTTATTGAACCATCACTTCAACCAGTGTGTAGCAGGGCACAGGAAGTTGTTCATGTGGCACCTACACCAATTGAAGTGGAAGCTGATGATAGTGATCATGATGCTTCAGATCAAGTCACTACCAAACCTCGTAGGTCGAGAAGGACGCGTACTACTTCAGAGTGGTACGCAATCCTGTCTTAGAGGTCATGTTGCTAGACAACAATGAACCTACGAGCTATGGAGAAGCGATGGTGGGCTCGGATTCCGACGAATGGCTCGAGGCCATAAAATCCGAGAGAGGATCCATGACTTTGGAAGAAATACTTGATGGTCGTAAGGCTGTTGGGTACAGATGGATTTTAAGAGTAAGACAGACAATGATGGTAAGTATCACCATTAAGAAAGCTCGACTTGTCGCTAAGATGTTTTCCGACAAGTTCAAGGAGTTAACTATGATGAGACTTTCTCACTCGTAGCGATGCTAAGAGTCTGTTGGAATTATATTAGCAATTACTGCATGATTTATGAAATCTTGCAGATAGGATGTCAAAACATTGTTTCCTCGATGATATCCTTGAGGAAAGGTTGTATGTGATACAACTAGAAGGTTTTGACAATCCTGAAAGACGCTAACAAGTATGCAAAGCTCCAGCAATCCTTCTAAGGACTGGAGTAAGCATCTCGGAGTTGGAATGTACGCTTTGATGAGATGATCAAAGATTTTGGGTTTCTACAAAGTTTATGAGAAATTTGTATTTCCAAAGAAGTGAGTGGGAGCACTATACAATTTCTGATGAGTATATGTTGTTGACATATTGTTGATCAGAAATGATGTAGAATTTCTGGAAAGCATATAGGGTTATTTGAAAATTGTTTTTCAATAGAAAACCTGGAATAAGCTGCTTGAACATTGAGCATCAAGATCTATGAGGATAGATCAAAAACGCTAAATGGTACTTTCAAATGAGCACATACCTTGACATGATCTTGAAGGTGTTCAAGATGGATCAGTCAAAGAAGGAGTTCTTGCCTGAGTTGTAAGGTATGAAGTTAAGAGTTAAAGCTTGACCGTGGCAGAAGAGAGAGAAAGGACGGAGGTCATCCCCTATGCTTCAGACGTAGGCTCTATAGTATGCTATGCTGTGTACCGCACCAAAAGTGTGCCTTGCCATGTGTCTGGCAAGGGGGTACAAGAGTGATCCATGAATGGATCAATGGCAGCGGTCAAAATTGTCCTTGGAGTAAGTAAGAACATGTTTCTCTATTATGGAGGTGATAAAGAGTTCGGCGTAAAGGGTTACGTCGATGCAAGCTTTAACACCTATCTGAATGACTCTGAGTAGCAAACCAGATACATATAATGGAGCAACCATTTGGAATAGCTCCTAGTGGAGTGTGGAAGCAACATTTACAATATGACCTAGAGATTTGCGAAATACATACGGATCTGAATGTTGCAGACCCGTTGACTAAAACCTCTCTCACAAGCAAAACATGATCAAACCCCAGAACTCATTGAGTCTTAATCACATGGTGATGTGAACTAGTTTAGTGACACTAGTAAACTCTTTGGATGTTGGTCGCATGGCGATGTGACCTATCAGTGTTAATCACATGGCGATGTGAACTAGATTATTGACTCTAGTGCAAGTGGGAGACTGTTGGAAATATGAAGGAAATATGCCCTAGAGGCAATAATAAAGTTATTATTTATTTCCTTATAATCATGATAAATGTTTATTATTCATGCTAGAATTGTATTTTCCGGAAACATAATACATGTGTGAATACATAGACAAACAGAGTGTCACTAGTATGCCTCTACTTGACTAGCTCGTTAATCAAAGATGGTTATGTTTCCTAACCATGAACAATGAGTTGTTATTTGATTAACAAGGTCACATCATTAGTAGAATGATCTGATTGACATGACCCATTCCATTAGCTTAGCACCTGATCGTTTAGTATGTTGCTATTGCTTTCTTCATGACTTATACATGTTCCTACGACTATGAGATTATGCAACTCCCGTTTACCGGAGGAACACTTTGGGTACTACCAAACGTCACAACGTAAATGGGTGATTATAAAGGAGTACTACATGTGTCTCCAATGGTCGATGTTGGGTTGGCGTATTTCGAGATTAGGATTTGTCACTCCGATTGTCGGAGAGGTATCTCTGGGCCCTCTCGGTAATACACATCACATAAGCCTTGCAAGCATTACAACTAATATGTTAGTTGTGAGATGATGTATTACGGAACGAGTAAAGAGACTTGCCGTTAACGAGATTGAACTAGGTATTGGATACCGACGATCGAATCTCGGGCAAGTAACATACCGATGACAAAGGGAACAACGTATGTTGTTATGCGGTCTGACCGATAAAGATCTTCGTAGAATATGTAGGAGCCAATATGGGCATCCAGGTCCCGCTATTGGTTATTGACCATAGACATGTCTCGGTCATGTCTACATTGTTCTCGAACCCGTAGGGTCCGCACGCTTAAGGTTACGATGACAGTTATATTATGAGTTTATGCATTTTGATGTACCGAAGGTTGTTCGGAGTCCCGGATGTGATCACGGACATGACGAGGAGTCTCGAAATGGTCGAGACGTAAAGATTGATATATTGGAAGCCTATGTTTGGACATCGGAAGTGTTCCGGGTGAAATCGGGATTTTACCGGGTTACCGGGAGGTTACCGGAACCCCCCGGGAGCCATATGGGCCATCATGGGCCTTAGTGGAAAGGAGAAAGGGGCAGCCCAAGGTGGCTGCGCCTCTTTCCCCTCCCCTAGTCCTATTAGGACTAGGAGAAGGTGGCCGTCCCCCCTCTCTCCCTTCCCCTCCGAGGAATCCTAGTTGGACTAGGATTGGGGGGAGGAATCCTACTCTCAGAGGGAGTAGGACTCTCCTGCGCCTCCCTCTTTGGCCGGCCAGCCTCCCCTCCTCTCCTCCTTTATATACGGAGGCAGGGGCACCTCTAAACACACAAGTTGACACAAGTTGATCCACGTGATCGATTCCTTAGCCGTGTGCGGTGCCCCCTGCCACCATATTCCTCGATAATACTGTAGCGGAGTTTAGGCGAAGCCCTGCTGCTGTAGTTCATCAAGATCGTCACCACGCCGTCGTGCTGACGAAACTCTTCCCCGACACTTTGCTGGATCGGAGTCCGGGGATCGTCATCGAGCTGAACGTGTGCTCGAACTCGGAGGTACCGTAGTTTCGGTGCTTGATCGGTTGGATCGTGAAGACGTACGACTACTTCCTCTACGTCGTGTCATCGCTTCCGCAGTCGGTCTGCGTTGGGTACGTAGACAACACTCTCCTCTCGTTGCTATGCATCACATGATCCTGTGTGCGCGTAGGAAATTTTTTGAAATTACTACGAAACCCAACAGTGGCATCCGAGCCTGGTTATTGATGTTGATGTTATATGCACGAGTAGAACACAAGTGAGTTGTGGACGATACAAGTCATACTGCCTACCAGCATGTCATATTTTGGTTCGGCGGTATTGTTGGACGAGACGACCCAGACCAACCTTACGCGTACGCTTACGCGAGACCGGTTCCCTCGACGTGCTTTGCACAGAGATGGCTTGCGGGCGACTGTCTCTCCAACTTTAGTTGAACCAAGTATGGCTACGCCCGGTCCTTGCGAAGGTTAAAACGGAGTCTATTTGACAAACTATCGTTGTGGTTTTGATGCGTAGGTGAGATTGGTTCTTACTGAAGCCCGTAGCAGCCACGTAAAAAATTGCAACAACAAAGTAGAGGACGTCTAAACTGTTTTTGCAGGGCATGTTGTGATGTGATATGGTCAAGGCATGATGCTGATTTTTATTGTATGAGATGATCATGTTTTGTAACCAAGTTATCGGCAACTGGCAGGAGCCGTATGGTTGTCGCTTTATTGTATGCAATGCAATCGCGATGTAATGCTTAACTTTATTACTAAGCGGTAGTGATAGTCGTGAAAGCATAAGATTGGCGAGACGACAACGATGCTACGATGGAGATCAAGGTGTCGCGCCGGTGACGATGGTGATCATGACGGTGCTTCGGAGATGGAGATCACAAGCACGAGATGATGATGGCCATATCATATCACTTATATTGATTGCATGTGATGTTTATCTTTTTATGCATCTTATCTTGCTTTGATTGACGGTAGCATTATAAGATGATCTCTCATTAAATTATCAAGAAGTGTTCTCCCTGAGTATGCACCGTTGCCAAAGTTCGTCGTGCCCAGACACCACGTGATGATCGGGTGTGATAAGCTCTACGTCCATCTACAACGGGTGCAAGCCAGTTTTTGCACACGCAGAATACTCAGGTTAAACTTGACGAGCCTAGCATATGCAGATATGGCCTCGGAACACGGAGACCGAAAGGTCGAGCGTGAATCATATAGTAGATATGATCAACATAACGATGTTCACCATTGAAAACTACTCCATCTCACGTGATGATCAGTTATGGTTTAGTTGATTTGGATCACGTAATCACTTAGAGGATTAGAGGGATGTCTATCTAAGTGGGAGTTCTTAAGTAATATGATTAATTGAACTTAAATTTATCATGAACTTAGTACCTGATAGTATCTTGCTTGTTTATGTTGATTGTAGATAGATGGCTCGTGCTGTTGTTCCGTTGAATTTTAATGCGTTCCTTGAGAAAGCAAAGTTGAAAGATGATGGTAGCAATTACACGGACTGGGTCCGTAACTTGAGGATTATCCTCATTGCTGCACAGAAGAATTACGTCCTGGAAGCACCGCTGGGTGCCAGGCCTGCTGCTGGAGCAACGCCAGATGTTATGAACGTCTGGCAGAGCAAAGCTGATGACTACTTGATAGTTCAGTGTGCCATGCTTTACGGCTTAGAATCGGGACTTCAACGACGTTTTGAACGTCATGGAGCATATGAGATGTTCCAGGAGTTGAAGTTAATATTTCAAGCAAATGCCCGGATTGAGAGATATGAAGTCTCCAATAAGTTCTATAGCTGCAAGATGGAAGAGAACAGTTCTGTCAGTGAGCATATACTCAAAATGTCTGGGTATAATAATCACTTGATTCAATTGGGAGTTAATCTTCCAGATGATTGCGTCATTGACAGAATTCTCCAATCACTGCCACCAAGCTACAAGAGCTTCGTGATGAACTATAATATGCAAGGGATGAACAAGACTATTCCCGAGCTCTTCGCAATGCTGAAAGCTGCGGAGGTAGAAATCAAGAAGGAGCATCAAGTGTTGATGGTTAACAAGACCACTAGTTTCAAGAAAAAGGGCAAAGGGAAGAAAAAGGGGAACTTCAAAAAAGAACAGCAAGCAAGTTGCTGCTCAAGAGAAGAAACCCAAGTCTAGACCTAAGCCTGAAACTGAGTGCTTCTACTGCAAGCAGACTGGTCACTGGAAGCGGAACTGCCCCAAGTATTTGGCGGATAAGAAGGATGGCAAGGTGAACAAAGGTATATGTGATATACATGTTATTGATGTGTACCTTACCAATGCTCGCAGTAGCACCTGGGTATTTGATACTGGTTCTGTTGCTAATATTTGCAACTCGAAACAGGGACTACAGAATAAGCGGGCACTGGCAAAGGACGAGGTGACGATGCGCGTGGGAAACGATTCCAAAGTCGATGTGATCGCGGTCGGCACGCTACCTCTACATCTACCTTCGGGATTAATATTAGACCTAAATAATTGTTATTTGGTGCCAGCGTTGAGCATGAACATTATATCTGGATCTTGTTTAATGCGAGACGGTTATTCATTTAAATCAGAGAATAATGGTTGTTCTATTTATATGAGTAATATCTTTTATGGTCATGCACCCTTGAAGAGTGGTCTATTCTTACTAAATCTCGATAGTAGTAATACACATATTCATAATGTTGAAACCAAAAGATACAGAGTTGATAATGAAAGTGCAACTTATTTGTGGCACTGTCGTTTAGGTCATATCGGTGTAAAACGCATGAAGAAACTCCATACTAATGGACTTTTGGAACCACTTGATTATGAATCACTTGGTACTTGCGAACCGTGCCTCATGGGCAAGATGACTAAAATACCGTTCTCCGGTACTATGGAGAGAGCAACAGATTTGTTGGAAATCATACATACCGATGTATGTGGTCCGATGAATATTGAGGCTCGTGGCGGATATCGTTATTTTCTCACCTTCACAGATGATTTGAGCAGATATGGATATATCTACTTAATGAAGCATAAGTCTGAAACATTTGAAAAGTTCAAAGAATTTCAGAGTGAAGTTGAAAATCATCGTAACAAGAAAATAAAGTTTCTACGATCTGATCGTGGAGGAGAATATTTGAGTTACGAGTTTGGTGTACATTTGAAAAACTGTGGAATAGTTTCGCAACTCACGCCCCCCGGAACACCACAGCGTAATGGTGTGTCCGAACGTCGTAATCGTACTTTACTAGATATGGTGCGATCTATGATGTCTCTTACAGATTTACCGCTATCATTTTGGGGATATGCTTTAGAGACGGCCGCATTCACGTTAAATAGGGCACCATCAAAATCCGTTGAGACGACGCCTTATGAACTATGGTTTGGCAGGAAACCAAAGTTGTCGTTTCTTAAAGTTTGGGGCTGCGATGCTTATGTGAAAAAGCTTCAACCTGATAAGCTCGAACCCAAATCGGAGAAATGTGTATTCATAGGATACCCAAAGGAAACTGTTGGGTACACCTTCTATCATAGATCCGAAGGCAAAACATTTGTTGCTAAGAATGGATCATTTCTAGAGAAGGAGTTTCTCTCGAAAGAAGTGAGTGGGAGGAAAGTAGAACTTGACGAGGTAACTGTACCTGCTCCCTTACTGGAAAGTAGTTCATCACAGAAAACTGTTTCAGTGACACCTACACCAGTTAGTGAGGAAGCCAATGATAATGATCATGAAACTTCAGATCAAGATACTACTGAACTTCGTAGATCAACCAGAGTAAGATCCGCACCAGAGTGGTACGGTAATCCTGTTCTGGAGGTCATGCTACTAGATCATGATGAACCTACGAACTATGAAGAAGCGATGGTGAGCCCAGATTCCGCAAAGTGGCTAGAAGCCATGAAATCTGAGATGGGATCCATGTATGAGAACAAAGTATGGACTTTGGTTGACTTGCCCGATGATCGGCAAGCGATTGAGAATAAATGGATCTTTAAGAAGACTGACGCTGATGGTAATGTTACTGTCTACAAAGCTCGACTTGTCGCAAAAGGTTTTCGGCAAGTTCAAGGAATTGACTACGATGAGACCTTCTCACCCGTAGCGATGCTTAAGTCCGTCCGAATCATGTTAGCAATTGCCGCATTTTATGATTATGAAATTTGGCAAATGGATGTCAAAACTGCATTCCTGAATGGATTCCTGGAAGAAGAGTTGTATATGATGCAACCAGAAGGTTTTGTCGATCCAAAGGGAGCTAACAAAGTGTGCAAGCTCCAGCGATCCATTTATGGACTGGTGCAAGCCTCTCGGAGTTGGAATAAACGTTTTGATAGTGTGATCAAAGCATTTGGTTTTATACAGACTTTTGGAGAAGCCTGTATTTACAAGAAAGTGAGTGGGAGCTCTGTAGCATTTCTGATATTATATGTGGATGACATATTACTGATTGGAAATGATATAGAATTTCTCGATAGCATAAAGGGATACTTGAATAAAAGTTTTTCAATGAAAGACCTCGGTGAAGCTGCTTACATATTAGGCATTAAGATCTATAGAGACAGATCAAGACGCTTAATTGGACTTTCACAAAGCACATACCTTGACAAAATTTTGAAGAAATTCAAAATGGATCAAGCAAAGAAAGGGTTCTTGCCTGTGTTACAAGGTGTGAAATTGAGTAAGACTCAATGCCCGACCACTGCAGAAGATAGAGAGAATATGAAAGATGTTCCCTATGCATCAGCCATAGGCTCTATCATGTATGCAATGCTGTGTACCAGACCTGATGTGTGCCTTGCTATAAGTTTAGCAGGGAGGTACCAAAGTAATCCAGGAATGGATCACTGGACAGCGGTCAAGAACATCCTGAAATACCTGAAAAGGACTAAGGTTATGTTTCTCGTATATGGAAGTGACAAAGAGCTCATCGTAAAAGGTTACGTTGATGCAAGCTTTGACACTGATCCGGACGATTCTAAATCGCAAACCGGATACGTGTTTACATTAAACGGTGGAGCTGTCAGTTGGTGCAGTTCTAAACAAAGCGTCGTAGCGGGATCTACATGTGAAGCGGAATACATAGCTGCTTCGGAAGCAGCAAATGAAGGAGTCTGGATGAAGGAGTTCATATCCGATCTAGGTGTCATACCTAGTGCATCGGGTCCAATGAAAATCTTTTGTGACAATACTGGTGCAATTGCCTTGGCAAAGGAATCCAGATTTCACAAAAGGACCAAACACATCAAGAGACGCTTCAACTCCATCCGGGATCTAGTCCAGGTGGGAGACATAGAGATTTGCAAGATACATACGGATCTGAATATTGCAGACCCGTTGACTAAAGCCTCTTCCACGAGCAAAACATGATCAGCACCAAAGCTCCATGGGTGTTAGATTCATTATAGTGTAATCTAGATTATTGACTCTAGTGCAAGTGGGAGACTGAAGGAAATATGCCCTAGAGGCAATAATAAAGTTATTATTTATTTCCTTATAATCATGATAAATGTTTATTATTCATGCTAGAATTGTATTTTCCGGAAACATAATACATGTGTGAATACATAGACAAACAGAGTGTCACTAGTATGCCTCTACTTGACTAGCTCGTTAATCAAAGATGGTTATGTTTCCTAACCATGAACAATGAGTTGTTATTTGATTAACGAGGTCACATCATTAGTAGAATGATCTGATTGACATGACCCATTCCATTAGCTTAGCACCTGATCGTTTAGTATGTTGCTATTTGCTTTCTTCATGACTTATACATGTTCCTACGACTATGAGATTATGCAACTCCCGTTTACCGGAGGAACACTTTGGGTACTACCAAACGTCACAACGTAAATGGGTGATTATAAAGGAGTACTACAGGTGTCTCCAATGGTCGATGTTGGGTTGGCGTATTTCGAGATTAGGATTTGTCACTCCAATTGTCGGAGAGGTATCTCTGGGCCCTCTCGGTAATACACATCACATAAGCCTTGCAAGCATTACAACTAATATGTTAGTTGTGAGATGATGTATTACGGAACGAGTAAAGAGACTTGCCGTTAATGAGATTGAACTAGGTATTGGATACCGACGATCGAATCTCGGGCAAGTAACATACCGATGACAAAGGGAACAACGTATGTTGTTATGCAGTCTGACCGATAAAGATCTTTGTAGAATATGTAGGAGCCAATATGGGCATCTAGGTCCCGCTATTGGTTATTGACCAGAGACATGTCTCGGTCATGTCTACATTGTTCTCGAACCCGTAGGGTCCGCACGCTTAAGGTTACGATGACAGTTATATTATGAGTTTATGCATTTTGATGTACCGAAGGTTGTTCGGAGTCCCGGATGTGATCACGGACATGACGAGGAGTCTCGAAATGGTCGAGACGTAAAGATTGATATATTGGAAGCCTATGTTTGGACATCGGAAGTGTTCCGGGTGAAATCGGGATTTTACCGGGTTACCGGGAGGTTACCGGAACCCCCCGGGAGCCATATGGGCCATCATGGGCCTTAGTGGAAAGGAGAAAGGGGCAGCCCAAGGTGGCTGCGCCTCTATTAGGACTAGGAGAAGGTGGCCGGCCCCCCTCTCTCCCTTCCCCTCCGAGGAATCCTAGTTGGACTAGGATTGGGGGGAGGAATCCTACTCCCAGAGGGAGTAGGACTCTCCTGCGCCTCCCTCTTTGGCCGGCCAGCCTCCCCTCCTCTCCTCCTTTATATACGGAGGCAGGGGCACCTCTAAACACACAAGTTGACACAAGTTGATCCACGTGATCGATTCCTTAGCCGTGTGCGGTGCCCCCTGCCACCATATTCCTCGATAATACTGTAGCGGAGTTTAGGCGAAGCCCTGCTGCTGTAGTTCATCAAGATCGTCACCACGCCGTCGTGCTGACGAAACTCTTCCCCGACACTTTGCTGGATCGGAGTCCGGGGATCGTCATCGAGCTGAACGTGTGCTCGAACTCGGAGGTACCGTAGTTTCGGTGCTTGATCGGTTGGATCGTGAAGACGTACGACTACTTCCTCTACGTCGTGTCATCGCTTCCGCAGTCGGTCTGCGTTGGGTACGTAGACAACACTCTCCTCTCGTTGCTATGCATCACATGATCCTGTGTGCGCGTAGGAAATTTTTTGAAATTACTACGAAACCCAACAAAATATGCCCTAGAGGCAATAATAAATTGGTTATTATTATTATATTTCCTTGTTCATGATAATCGTTTATTATCCATGCTATAATTGTATTGATAGGAAACTCAGATACATGTGTGGGTACATAGACAACACCATGTCCCTAGTAAGCCTCTAATTGACTAGCTCGTTGATCAATAGATGGTTATGGTTTCCTGACCATGGACATTGGATGTCGTTGATAACGGGATCACATCATTAGGAGAATGATGTGATGGACAAGACCCAATCGTAAGCCTAGCACAAAGATCGTGTAGTTCGTATGCTAAAGCTTTTCTAATGTCAAGTATCATTTCCTTAGACCATGAGATTGTGTAACTCCCGGATACCATAGGAATACTTTGGGTGTACCAAACGTCACAACGTAACTGGGTGGCTATAAAGGTGCACTACAGGTATCTCCGAAAGTGTCTGTTGGGTTGGCACGAATCGAGATTGGGATTTGTCACTCTGGTTGACGGAAAGGTATCTCTGGGCCCACTCGGTAGGACATCATCATAATGTGCACAATGTGACCAAGGGGTTGATCACGGGATGATGTGTTACGGAACGAGTAAAGAGACTTGCCGGTAACAAGATTGAACAAGGTATCGGCATACTGACGATCGAATCTCGGGCAAGTACAATACCGCTAGACAAAGGGAATTTTATACGGGATTGCTTGAATCCTTGACATCGTGGTTCATCCGATGAGATCATCGTGGAACATGTGGGAGCCAACATGGGTATCCAGATCCCGTTGTTGGTTATTGGCCAGAGAGCTGTCTCGGTCATGTCTGCATGATTCCCGAACCCGTAGGGTCTACACACTTAAGGTTCGATGACGCTAGAGTTGTTATGGGAATTGGTATGCAGTTACCGAATGTTGTTCGGAGTCCCGGATGAGATCCCAGACGTCACGAGGAGTTCCGGAATGGTCCGGAGGTAATGATTTATATATGGGAAGTCCTATTTTGGCCACCGGAAAATGTTCGGGATTTTTCGGTATTGTACCGGGAAGGTTCTAGAAGGTTCCAGAGTGGGGCCCACCAGCATGGGGGGACCCACATGAACGTGGGTAGTGGGGGCAAGGCCCCACACCCTTGGTCAAGGCGCACCAAGATCCCCCCTTAGAAGGAATAAGATCATATCCCGAAGGGATAAGATCAAGATCCCTAAAAAGGGGGGATAACAACCGGTGGGGAAGGAAATGATGGGATTTCTTTCCTCCCACCTTTGCCAACGCCCCAATGGACTTGGATGGAAAGAAACCAGGCCCCTCCACCCCTATATATAGTGGGGAGGCGCATGGGAGCTTCACCCTTGCCCCTGGCGCAACCCTCTCCCTCCCCAACACCTCCTCCGTAGTAGTAGTGCTTGGCGAAGCCCTGTCGGAGAACTGCAAGCTCCACCACCACGCCGTCGTGCTGCCGGAGCTCTCCCTCAACTTCTCCTCTCCCCTTGCTGGATCAAGAAGGAGGAGATGTCCCCGGGCTGTACGTCTGTTGAACGCGAAGGTGCCGTCCGTTCGGCACTAGGATCTCCGATGATTTGGATCACGATGAGTACGACTCCTTCAACCCCGTTCTCTTGAACGCTTCCGCTTAGCGATCTACAAGGGTATGTAGATGCACTCCCCTCTCTCTCGTTGCTAGTCTCCATAGATAGATCTTGGTGACTCGTAGGAAAATTTTGAATTTCTGCTACGTTCCCCAACAGGCATGGCTCCTCTCCTCCACCAACCTGTCGGCTCTGCCCGACCGAGTCTCTAGCTGCATCACCACATCAGTGAAGAACTGAAGGTTACCGGCATAGTTAACCTCATGAGGCTCCCTAACGGCTGCCTCACAGATGTTGCCCAAGGTCGTGTTAGCTCTTTCCCGGAGCGTGCGGAGCGTAGGGCCATGCATGTGCTCCAAGGTCTGCCGTTGGCGTATCTCGTCCTCGTTCCGCCGCGCGACGGCCTTGGCCGCGTCAACCCTTTAACGGAGAAGGAGCACCTCGGCGCGGTAGGAAGCCAGCTCCACCTGTGCTGCACCAAGGGCGGCCCCGGCAGCATCTGCACGCCGCGTCGCTTCATCTAGCCTGGCCTTAAGGGCGACGGTCCTGCCCTCTGCTTTGACCCTGATCAGCTCCAGCCTTTCCCCGTACTCGCGCTCGAGGTTCAAGCGGGCCTCCGCCACCCGGCGATCAACCTCTTCTAGGGCTCGGGCTTCCTGTGCGGCAACATCATCCTCCGCCTGCGCCACCAGGCGCTCTCTCGTATCCAACCGCTCGAGGTCAAGGGTGCGCTCGGCGGCCTCCAGCGTCAGTGCATCCACACGTCTCTGGAGCTCCGCCTGGTCAACCGAAGCCCCCTTCATCGACGCAAGGGCCGCCTCACGCAGCTCCACCTGCCGCTCCAGGGAGCTACTCCAGGCCTGGAGCTCCCACGCCCGCTCCTCTGCAGCCTTGCGCCGCTGGTCAGCCTCGGGGGCCTCCTCGACGGCCTGGGAGCAGGCCTCCCAAGAAGCCGCCAGCGACTCGGCCTTCGCGTTCTCGGGGTCACGCTGGTGGTGCGCAAGGGCAACGGCCACCTTCAGCTTGCGCCTCTCCTCAGTTAGGCGCAGACCCTCGGCCTCAAGGCGCGCGTCCTCACCGGCAAGCTCCACATCGAGCTGCCTCACTGCGTCAGCCGCCCTCTGGAGAAACCCTTGGCGAAGGGCGCAGCGCTCCCGAGCACGCTCGAGCACGTCTTCCGCGTCGTCCTCCGCCCCTGGCGCGTGCGGAGGGCCGCGAACCGGCACGCCCCCTTTGGGCAGGGGGCTGGGGGCTGGCGCCCTCGTGATGTCCGGGCGTGCCCCGCCAGAAGCCTGGCCCAGAGCCGGTTCGTCCTCCAAGGAAGAATACAAGACCGACCTCAGCCAGTCGCCGTCCATGACCAAAGGAGGAGCCCGGGGCAGGCTGGCTGTGCCCCGGGAGAGCTCGCGAAGGAGGGTCGCGAGGTGCACAGAATCAGGATGCTCCGCAGGATGGCTCACCTCTCCAACTGACCTCACAACAAGGGTAGTACTCGAGCTCGGGACGCTTGGCGTCGGTGGAGAGGGAGAGGCCTGGGGGGATGGCTCCTCGGCCGTCTCCGTGAACTTGGCAGGAAGGACCCTCAGGGCAATGGTCAGCTGAAGCAACGGGAAATTAAGGGACTAAGAAAGGAGAAGGCTTACTCATCAATGGTGAAGTACTTCCTGCGCTTCAATAGGCGGCAGGGGTAATCATCACCACCCAAGGCCTCCTTTCTCTTTCGAAGGGCCTCGAAGTCCACGCGGAAGCGGCCTAGGAGCTCGGCGCAAGGGTCAGTCTGCAACGAGGAAGAAGGGCCAAGGTGATCGACATCGGGGGCATTGCCCTGGTGCACGTCGCCAGGTGCCACCCCGTGGGGGGTGGCCGGGGCCTCGGGAGCCTCTGCCACGGAAGCCGCGGGCCGCGGCTCAACGCCTTCGGCCGCCACAGGGCAGGCCTCAGAAGCTGCCACCTTAGGAGTTCCGCGCGGCGTCATTATCCCGACGACAGCCCCCTCAGCCCCCGCGGCCCTTGCCTCCCGGCTCCACCACTTGAGGAAGGACCGCCGCGGGCAACCGGGAGGGCAACCACCACAACTGGGCTCTCACGAGGTCCCATGAGGCCTGCGGGCGCAGCCCCCATTCATCGAAGTTGGGCATCTGCTTCACGAAATCAGCCCTGCCTGAGCAAAGGTACAGTAAGGCACCCCCTTGCCGGAGGCTGCCAGGGGAAGGATCCCTAGTCAGAATCATGAGAACCTTCCTCAGCACTTCAGGCACCAGATCTTCCTTCTGG
>NC_041383.1:624521765-624590061 GCF_002162155.2 Triticum dicoccoides
GGAGCAATGCATCTCTGGAGGAACTCCTTCACCACCTTGGGTGCCGTCACACCGAGCGCCCTCAAGTTCCCGAAGCGACACCAGACGAAGGCGAGCTGGGGGCTCGTGAGCGTCTCATGGCCCCAGCCCGAGTTGGGGACAACGGGCAAGGTTGGCTCCGAGAGCAGGGGGTTGGGCATGACATCCACGTACAAACACCGCTCTCGGAACCCAGTCACAGACGGAGGAAGGCTGAAATCAATCCCCGAGGCTGTCGCTTCGGGAGCGGCGAGGAAGCTCACGCACCCCGAGCATTGGGTGGGGTCGCTGAGGAGCAAAGAGAAGAAATGGCGCAGCAAGGCAACTGAAGGAGGAATGCCCACCATCGCCTCGCAAGCAAAAGCAAAAACGGCAAGGAGAGCAATGGATTCGGGACCCAAATGCATCATATGGATCTGATAATGAGAAAGTACAGCATTGAAGAAATCGGAAAAGGGGGGAACCAGTCCCGCCCAAAGGGCGTCGGCGAAGTACCGGACCTCGGTGACTATTCTGTCAATGGAGAAGTGAGACGCGGGCCAGACCGTCATCCTCCCACACTCGTTGAAGATGGTGGCGAGGGCGGAACTGACCTTGTCCAAGGCTTCCAGGTTGAGTATGATCGACTGATCGACAGCAGGAGTCGCTGACGGCGGCGAGCGGGGCGAGGGCACAGGCTTCTTCCCTTTCCCCTTCTTCGTTGGCGCCATGGCGACAGGAAGGGGGAAGGTTCGAGATTGGATTGGAAGCGGAGGTTGGAGCTCAAGGGGAGGAAGAGCAGGAGACACGTGAGCGGCGAGAAGAGGGATGACTGTGTGCAACCGCGGGTCCGCCTAGCTGGGCGCAAAATAAGGAAGCATGGGGAAACAGGGACGCCCGCGTCCAATCAACCGCCACGCGGCGCCCAAGGCCGCAGGCTGTTGGGGCCCGCGGTGCTTCGCACTTGCCCATTCGCTTCTCTGCTAAGCCTAGTCCAGGCGCGCCTTGGGCCCGGGGGCTACTGTCGGCGTTCTGGGAATGGGGGTACCTAGACTTGCCTGCATGCGGCCTACGGCGTGGCTCAAGGAGTGGCCCAGTACGGCCCATCTTCATCAACACATGATCAAGACCCTCGCGAGGGGCCAAGCCTCACGGGGCGGACGACAGGAAGCTTCCTCGGGCACAGCCTCGTCAGGATGGCTCGCGAGGAGGCGGAGAGATCAAGGCAGGGTGCCTCACGAGGTGCCCATGACGCAAGCCATGACGATCGAAGCCAGGCGGGCGCCGGCCTGCGCAGAGTCCTTGTTTCCTCTTTGGTGCAAAGGAGGCAAGCGCGGGCGAGAGTATCAAGCAAAGGCAACCATTTCAGTGCAACGAGACCAAGACCAGCAGAGCGGCAGGATGGAGGTCATCGTGGAGCCCAAGCCGGCGTCACCGTCAGAGTCTTTGGCAGGCGAGGACCGACTTTAGCCAGGATAAGTGTACTAGATGTTCCCCTTCAAAATGGCCAATTGTTGGCGCCCTTCCCGCTCAATATTTGGGAAGAGGACCAGGGCCTCGCTCTATAAATAGGGCTAGCCACCACAGAAGAAAGGGATGTGGATTGAATCCTTCCCAAGAGGCATCACCTCCACAAGAACTCCTCCCCTCGCGTGGCAGTTCTTCCTTTGTATTGTTCATCATCAGCCCCTAAGGCAATCCACCACACCACAAACTAGAGTAGGGTATTACACCATAATGGTGGCCCGAACTAGTATAAACCTCGTGTCCCTTGTGTTGTTCTTCGTGTAGTTTAGATCCTTGCGAGGCGACGACACGTGAGTAGGTAGGAGGTTTGATCTCTGCGCGCACCCCAGAGTTCGAACCTTAAGGGTCTGCCGGAACCCGAAATCCGATAGTTACAGAGTTGATCTACCATGAGATCGGATGAATTCGGATGAACTAAACCCTAGATGGGTAGGATGATGGTTCTAGCCTCTACGGACTAAGCCCTCTAGTTTATATAGACACCAGGGGTGCCTAGGGTTACATATGTCGGTTGCCATCAGGAGACAAATACGCCGGCTATGCTAAATCTTCCTTGGAGAAGACGAAGTCTTCGGAGGTTTCCTTCTCTATTATGGAGTTATCTGAAGCTCGACCTTCCTTAACAGAATCCAGAGTAGCCCACCAGGCCGGCCCATGAGAGATAGGCCGGCAGCCCGAGGACCCCCTAATCCGGGACACCCTTAGCGACCAAGTTTGAAGTAGAGAGCTGGGCGGCTGGCTCATGCCAGTGAGCAAATAGGAGAAGACCCCAAGTCTAATCAGGTGTTCGCGCGGAGATGACTACTTTAAAATGGTGAAAACATATTTGTCAAGGTGAAGTGTTAAAATTAGAGTTAAATACATGGGAGGTGCCTCAACTTGTCTTGCGCGGTCAGTTTAGTACCTAAAGTTGCGAAATACATGAAACTGGTGCTCGAACTTGTCCGACCATGCAAATACGGTGCCTCCTTTTGTATCCGTAGGTACGTCTAGCCCACGTGGCGTGCCAGCATGGCGGTGACCCACCTGTTAGTGATTGAGAGCGAGGAAAGTGCTGAGTACTATGTGCATGAGGATTTTTTCATCGTATTTTATTTAATCACATAAAAAAGACCTCAAATAGTGTATGCTAGTGAGAAATAACATGGAAAATAAACCATCATGCAGCGGTTTGGAACCTGACACTTCGATCAACTAAGACTCGATCTGTCCACTCGGCCAAAACATGCCATGCGTTCACCTTTTAGTTAGAAAGCTATGTAGATGCTTTCCACGTATCTCTGCAATTTTCCTAATGTGTTATCTACAAGGTTTTTTTTAGTTCCTGTTTAGTTTCATGGCATGCAAATTTTCCCATATAAAAAAATATGCAATTATTCTTTATTTTAAATTCTATATCATTATTGCGCACTTTAAAGAGGTAGACATGAATTTTTTCCAAAAATTTATGGGGATTGAAATAGTTCAACTATATTAGAAATTATCATGTAAAGATATGTATGTTCATTCTGGACCACACGTACACACTATTATTGTTTATCTTTATTGTATTTTTAAAATACCTAATTACTAACAAATTGATAACTTTCTATTCTGTAAACTATTCAACATGCATTAAATAGTATTGTGTTGAGTTTTTTAATACAATTATTCAAAATGTAATAGAATAATTTTTTAATACATGTTGAACTGTCTTTAAATACACATTGCCAATTTTTAAATGCAAGCAGAACATTTTTCAAAAACATGTTATAATTTTTAATACATGTGGAACATTTTTCCAAAAACATGTTGAACATTTTTCAAATGTACTAACTTACTATAATTTTATGGAATTGTAAATTTTTATTACATTTCTTTTTTTCTGAAAGGTAAAAATAATATGAAAAATAAAAATAAAGAACTTGAAAAAGATAAAAATAAAACTTGTGCGGGTCAATAGAAGCGTCATATATAAAAAGGATCACATGAAGAGTTACATAGCAACCAAAGTGGATTTTTGGAGCACGGTGGCCATTAAGCACGCTTCTAAAACTGGCACTTAAAAGTGTAAAAAGAGTTGATTGTTTTCACACAAAAACCTATGTATGTGCTCTAAGTGACTTTCAAATTTTGTTCAAAATTATTTGGCTTTTTTATCTCGCACATAAAAGCTTAGATTTTGATTAAAAAACACAGAAATGTTACACTTCTATGTGTGCATGTACAGAAAATTTAGAAATCCTTTAGCTGTAAAAGTCCATTTCTTTGAACTTCATAAAAAAGGGCACAATATGCCCATGCTCCAAAGTTACGTTTTGCATACCAATGAAATATACAGAGTTCGATATCTTAAATATGAACTGAGCAGAGTATGGTAAGGTGGAGAGTGTCTGCTTGTAATGCATTCGGTGATCACGAGGGCTCATGTTTGATCATGCATCACACATCTTTTTTCAATGTGATTAAATAAAATATGTGGGGGTTTTGTAAAAAAAAATCCTCACGGTAGGGCCACCCAGCGCCTTCCCAACTCTGAGCCACTCGCAGGTGGGCCACTGCCACGATGGCATCCCACGCTGGCTGGACGCACGTCCTGATACGGATGGAGGCATCGTATTTGCACGTCCGGACAAGTTAAAGCACCAATTTCGTGTATTTTGCAACTTTAGACACTAAACTGACCGCTCATGACAAGTTGAGGCACCTTCAGTGTATTTAACTCTTAAAATTATACTTCTATTAAATATTTATATTGGACTACAGTGTTAGACTTGGAGTACACATGCAGTTAGCTGTTTAAAGCTCATTATTATGATTATATAAAGGCAGGGCGGGTATCCAAAATAGAATGCGAACAGCCTGACGAATGCAGCCACGTACCTCCTCGACCATAGAATTTTACATGCGGATACGCTAGTAAACGACAATGCGCTCGGCCTCGATGTAGCTAGCGCCGAGGGCGCGCCGACCACGTCCCACTCGTCCCCGAGATATTCTATACACTCCTTCGCAGTGCCAGCTAGGCAGCTCGCCATCCTCGGGGGGACGTCGCGTCTCGGTTTTGGTCCAATTTGTACGTATGCATGCACTCGTCTTCCCGACCGCAACAGGCCACCGGCTCGCAACCGCTCACTGGCTGAAGATCCAATCCCGGATTACTCTTCTCCACTAGCAGGCGATTCAAAGTTCTTCACTAGTCACTACCATGGATACCCTGGCATATAGTAAGAACTGAACTACTAAGAAGTAGAGTTAACAATGGTTAGCACGACTGAGAAACACATGCGGGAAGATGAACCGCTTCTGCGCTACGGAACAAGCAGCATATCCCGTCGGATCGCTGACTGCGGCGAAGGATTCGAAGATACTGCCGCGGGTAGCCAATCGTTGCATCTCCTTTTGCTTATTATACTCGTGTCATTCTTGGCGCCGTCCCATCATTCCTCGAATCGTCCTGGGCGCACGGTGTATATATAGGCATGCTGATACCACGTACCAATGCCCGCTCGTATTGTGGAAGCGAAGAGGCCGTGCGTGCGGCAGAGGCGCGAGGTAAGGAGAGCTCCATCGGTCCAATGGCCGGCCGCGGCGGGGCGTTCGCGCTCGTTGCGCTGTGCATGCTCGAGCTCGCGCTGTTACATGGCGCCGGCGCCGGCGCTGGGGAGCGGCTCGTGCCGGCCATGTTCGTGTTCGGAGACTCGACGGTGGACGTCGGCAACAACAACCTGCTGCCGGTCTGCAAGCCCGAATGCAGGGCCAACTACCCGCAGTACGGCGTCGACCACCCCTCCCACGCGCCCACCGGCCGCTTCAGCAATGGATACAACCTCGCTGACCAGATAGGTGCCGTCAAAAATTTCCCCGTTCATGATCCATTGAGCATCAACGACTGAGCTAATTTTTGGCTTTTTGTTGAAGGGGGATAACCCCGGTCTCTACATCAAATGATGCACACAGTTAATTTTTTTATTTATTGTGATTCATTCACTATTGGCCAAGTAATTATACAAGACAATCAAGTTTTTTTTTAAAAAAAGGGAGGATGACCCCGGCCTCTTCATCTGGGAGATGCATGCGGTCATTTTATTTATTATTTTCGAGAACCTTACAAAATAGAACAACAATATGCCTGAATCCAACATCTTGGCAACATCTGCCCCTACTTCTATCCATATGATAAAGGGGTGCAAGCCGGGCCATATACCCAGACCTCTCACATAAGCCTAACATCTAAAGCCGGAGGCCCCGACCAAGCCATCTACCGGGTCCGGGGCACAAACCGGTCCGACGCACTCACATGTGTCGTCGCCGTCATCTTCCATTGGTCCATATTCAGAGCAGATTGAGGTGTCAACCTTGAAAGGTCCTCCGCCATCGACGCCACCACGCCACCAAACGACGACCTCCACCTACGCGAGCCTTAAAAGGTCCTCCGCCATGGACGCCACCACGAAGCCAAACGACAACCTCCACCTGCGCAGGTCCATCTCCAAGCAACGACGTGGATCCATGCTAGGATAGGTCCGCACCACAGCCGTCGCCCATCACCCTCAAGCACCACCCAACCCCAAGGTTACCAAAGCGGCGCCTTCAAGAAGTGAACGGCGCCGTGAGCGCCACCGCCGCCCAACAAAGTTAGGGTTTTCGCCCAGGAGACCTAGTGGAAGGGGAAGTGAGAAGATCAGTCCATGCCGACGCCTCCAATGAGGGGAACGGCGCCCTAGACGTCGCCGTCGGCGCGGCCGGCCATGGCCGGCCAGGGATTTCGTCCGAACTAGATCCCCGCCACCACCAGTGCCTCCTGTACAGAACCGGCGAACAAGAGAAGCGCGGCCCGACCAGGCTGGCCAACATGCCGGACAGGGGAGGCGCCAGATCGCGCTCACCGACCGCCGCGGAAGCCGCCGCCAGCCGCCAACGATCACCGGGATCCCGCCGCCCGCGCAGCCAGGACGCCAGATCCACCGCCCGCACGGCTGCTTGCAAGAGTCTGCCGTGCCTCGCCAAAAGAGCCGCCGCTCCAGATCCTGAACTCCTCGTGCGGGAGCAGGGCAGCTGAGACCCTGCCGCCACCATCCTTGGCGTCCCGGGCTTGCCCGGCGGCTGCCTCAGACGGTGGCGAGAAGGGGGGCAAGGTGGGGAGGGGGCCGCGGCGGCGCGGCTAGGGTTTCCCGGCCGCCGCCGGGGGAGGCGACGCAGGGGTCGCGTTTGCGTGTGTGCGGGTCTTTACCCCAAGCAGAGATGCTTGACGCACCGTCCGTTTTATGGAGTTGACCAGCTTGTTGTATATGTATATACCCCGTATAATATAGGGACTGTCTATTTGACGTGCAGCTAAATTACTTGGATTCAACGAGAGCCCACCCGCTTTCCTCTCCCTCCAGGCCGAGGGCATCATTCCACGTATGAATGACGGCATCAACTTTGCATCGGGAGGGTCAGGGCTGCAGAACCAAACGGGCGAACATGTACGCACACCGTCTAGACTTTATTTGGCCCCAACTAAATGGCTCGATTCCTGCATCAGTAACCACGTAAGAGGCTGGCTTCCTCTGTGCAGTGCGGAGGAGTCTACAGCATGGCCGACCAACTGGAGGAGTTCACGTTGGTCGTCAAGATGATGGGGAACAGCTCGTACGACCTCATCTCCAGATCACTCTTCTTCATCAGCGTCGGCAGCAACGACCTGTTCGAGTACGCCCATGCAAAGAACCCGCCCCCTAACCGCAACGATACCGCCTTCCTGAAATGCCTCGTCGACTCTTACAAGACCTATTTGCAGGTGCGACCGCGTGTTTTCCCGTAATATAAGAGCGTCTTTTACACTTGGGCGAGTATGTGCACTATCTGGTGCTGCTGGTCAGAACCTCGTAATCAGGGACGTTGTTTTGTTGCAGGAGCTGCATGCGCTCGGGGCGAGGAAGTTCAGCATCGTCAGCCCGTCGCTGGTGGGGTGCTGCCCGTCGCAGAGGGCGGCCGCGCTGCAACATCACAATGACTTCGACGAGCTCCACTGCTTCCGCCCGGCGAACAACCTCTCCAAGCAACTCTACGCATTGCTAGCCTCGAAGCTCCAGGAGCTCGGCGGTGATCTGGACGGCATGCACTACTCCATCTGCGACTCGGCGGGGATGGCCGAGATGGTCTTCACACCCGGCGGCGCGAAAGGCATGTCAGCAATACCCTTTTGTCATGCGGTAACGTGTCGGGATATTTATTTTAATAATGTGTCGTTACCTTTTTTTGGCAGACCCAACGGTGGTGGATACGGCCTGCTGCGCCGGCCCAGGGCCGTTCGGGGTGGGCCTGTGCAACACCTCCGCCACGCTATGCCCCAACCGCACCAACTTCGTGTTCTGGGACAGCTTCCACCCGACGGAATATGCGTCGGGTTTGGCCGCGTCTGCGCTCTTCATCGACAACGGCAAATTCGTCCGCCCGATCAACGTGGGGCAGCTGGCGGCGCTGTAGCGTGGAGAATCGCAAGCGATCTATCTGGCGACGGACGACTTGGTACTACCGACTACGGAATAAGTAGTGGTGTGGAACTACAGAGACTTTTTTTTTATGAAGGGAGACAACAAAGACTCAGGGTCTGGAGTTTGATTGGGGGATGAGTATAGACTATAGGGGGTTTGTTGTCCACGTCCAAGAATTTGGTGAAGCCGGCGTGCTTGTTGTTATCCGAGATCGTTCTGTAGGATTTGTTTCCCCTTTATTCACTAGTGTGTGTTTTTTTTCACACAAGACATAAGCACGGTTTGCACGAATGATTACGATTGGCAAGAGCAATGAGCAATGTGACTATTTGAAGTATACTATGACAATGTCCGTGCGTTGCAACTGGACATAAATATATCGAAATGACTCCTCTAAAAACGGTTGTGGCAACGCTCGATTTCCAGAGGGGCACGGACCAAAATCTCTCCCCTCCTTGAATTTAAATCTAGAGTTTCGTAATTAATTTCACCCCCCCCCCCTTCATTATAACTATCGGAGGCCACTAATTAATACACACCCCTTAATTTTAACTGTGGAACCTGCTAATTAATTCCCTCCCCCTAATTGCCCCTTTATTAATAGTTTCCAGCCTCGTCATGATACTTGGCCATGTAAATGATGAACCAGGCTTTAACTTTGCTTTAAGAATCTGCCCATCTCCGTAATATTTACTTCTCAGTACCCTTGCACATAAACTATGAGGCTCAGAAATCAGCCTCCAGATTTGCTTTGAAAGCATAGGCTTATTAAAACAGTTTGAATCTCTGAAACCCATTCCACCTCTATCCTTTGGGACACAAAGTTTCCACCGTGAACCAATGCATCCTTTTGTTACTGACATCGTCACCCCACCAACACTACAAAATTGCATCAGAATTCCTTGGCAAATTTTCTTTGGGATCCTAAATACACACATCACAAATGTCGGCAATGCTTGAGCCACGACCTTTAGAAGCACATCCTTTCCTCCAATGGACAAAGTTTTCTCCTTCCATCTTTGCACCAACTAACAAATCCTATTAATCAAATATTGGAAGTTATCACTTTTATCAGCCCTATCATCATTAGCAAACCTAAATATTTATCTGACAGAGCTTCAACCATGATGTTCAACACAGTGCACACTTCCACCCTTTTTTCGACAACAATATTTGGAGTGAAATAGATATTACACTTACTTTCACTAACCATTTTTTCGGCGTACTGGGAACAAGAGTACCGAGACTTGCCTGCCTGCGGCCCATGGCGTAGCTCCATCGACGGCCTGGTACGGCCAATCTTTAGCGACGATGAGAAAAGACCCTCGCGAGGGGCCAAGCCTCGCGAGGCGGACGACGTCAAGACCTCCTGAAGGAGCAGCCTTTCCAGGCGGCCTCCTAAGGAGCGGAGATTTCTATGCAAGCACTCACCTCACGAGGCTGAGGTGACATCAGCCGTGACGACCAAGGACAGATGTCGGTGTCAAAACCGGCGGATCTCAGGTAGGGGGTCCCGAACTGTGCGTCTAGGCGGATGGTAACAGGAGACAAGGGACACGATGTTTTACGCAGGTTCGGGCCCTCTTGATGGAGGTAAAACCCTACGTCCTGCTTGATTAATATTGATGATGTGTGTGTTACAAGAGTGGATCTACCACGAGATCAAGGAGGCTAAACCCTAGAAGCTAGCCTATGGTATGATTGTTGTTCGTCCTACGGACTAAAGCCATCCGGTTTATATAGACACCGGAGAGGGCTAGGCTTACACAAAGTCGGTTACAATGGTAGGAGATCTACATATCCGTATCGCCAAGCTTGCCTTCCACGCCAAGGAAAGTCCCATCCGGACACGGGACAAAGTCTTCAATCTTGTATCTTCATAGTCTTGGAGTCCGGCCGATGATGATAGTTCGGCTATCCGGACACCCCCTAGTCCTGAACTCCCTCAGTAGCCCCTGAACCAGGCTTCAATGACGACGAGTCCGGCGCGCATATTGTCTTCGGCATTGCAAGGCGGGTTCCTCCTCTGAATAATTTATAGAAGATTGTGAACACCAGGATAGTGTTCGGCTCTGCAAAAATAAATTCCACATACCACCGTAGAGAGAATAATATTACACAAGATCAATCTGCTGACGTATTCTGTGGCGTGACGTCACACCACTTCCAAGCCTTTACTCGAATTGTTTTTATTGTTCCACCTCAGCGCATTTAGCGAGGCTGTTTCCTTGGCACGTCTTGTCGAAGCAGAGATCGTGTTACCCTTATTCCGGGATTCCCATCAATACGGGCGTGGGTAACCCAACCGCGCCCGTTGCCACGCCCCCTCCATCGAAGGCGGGTTCCAAACGGTCACGGGGACGACTCTTGGTATTCTTCCTCTTTATAATGAGACCAAGGCCTGTTCTTTTTATTCAATCCTCTATCGAATCCGCCCCTCTCCCCGAGTTCCAACACCCAGGGCTCCAAATTCAGGTACCTTCGATCTTCGACAATGTCCGGTCCTAACCTACGAGGCCGGTGGATGCCCTCCTCCGTCACGGAGGAGGACGTGCTAAAGCTGAGAGATGCCAGGTACTTAACCTACGAAATTTCGCATAGGCTGCCTGCCCGAGGGCAAGTTATCCCAACTCCCGAGCCTGGCGAGAGCGTCGTGTTCGTGTCTCACTTCCGTCGGGGTTTAGGCTTCCCGACGGATCCCTTCATGAGGGGGCTCATGTTTTACTATGGGCTGGAATTCCACGACCTGGCTCCGGAGTCCATCCTCCACATCTCATCATTCATTGTCGTCTGCGAAGCCTTCCTCCGTACTACCCCTCACTTCGGCTTGTGGCTCAAAACGTTCAACATGGAGCCGAAGACGGTTGAGGGGCGTCAGGCAGAGTGCGGCGGGGAGGTTATAAGCAAAAGGGCCGAAGCTCCATGGCCCAAGGGCTCTTTCCAGGAGGAGCTCGGCTTGTGGCAACAGGAGGGGTTTTATATCACCGCTCCCCGGGGCAGCAGGCAGAAGCCGCCGCCCGTCTTTCGCTCGGGCCCTCCACATCAGCTGACGTCATGGGTCAACAAGGGGCGTGACTGGGGGCCGCCCAAAGACGTCCCCCTATTGCAGGACCGGATTCGAGGCCTCCAAGAAAGGGAGATCAATCTGGTCGCAGTGGTGCAGGTCATGTTGATCCGGCACCTACTGCCCTGCAAACGTCGCCCCCTCCGCCTGTGGGAATTTAATCCGGAGGGGCCACGAGCTCTTCAACACTTCATGGGTTTGACTCCCATGGAGATGTATAAACTGTTCTTCGGATCGCAAGAGACGCATCCGGAATTGACCGAGGACGCTGGCCTAAGCTGCAATCGCCCAGATACTCAAGTAAGTAGCCCCTTGTCCGGACACACCGTCCATTTATTTATCGTGAGCTTGCCTTTTAACCAGCTATCCCTGGACAGGAGTGGATAGCGCAAGCAAAACTGATACGGTGTCCGGCCCCCCTCCCTGAGACCACGCAGGATCCCGTGTTAATCAAAATGTTGGAGGTCGCACCTTCGAATGAGGGCGAAGGGGGGCACGGGGAAACTGTCACCTCTACCAAGCAGGTTTTTAGTAAGGGAGGAATCGAGAGTCCCTCCCTCCAGGGGGAGAAGAGGAACGCTTCCGAAGACCCGGAGGCCAAGGCCTCAAAGCGGGAAAAGAATCTGTACCGGAAGGTCCTATGCCAGAAAGCGCCCCGGCCGTACTGTCTCCTCGGAGGAATCAGCCCTCTAACGAGCCGTAAGTGAAAAAGGGGGATTTTATAATTATCTGACACCCCTGCTTAATGTCTAAAGGTAACCGAAGTTTTTACCTTGTAGTTCGGATCTCAGCCCATCTCAGCACAGCTCATCTTTGGGATACCTTCGTCCGGAGATGATGGAAAGCGAAACGCCTCCATCTGCCGCCCCATCGCGTGGGGCGGACGACCCTGAGGTGTCGTCGCGGAGGGTCACCCCGAGTCCGGCGGGGCCGGAGAGTTCGGCGCCCATTGGAATACGGCCGGTGGAGCTGCAGGATTTGCTTAAGAGGGCGTCCATCTCAGAAGATCACCGCACATTAATGGGTGGTGTGATTGATAGGATCTCGTCCGCCGAAACCGGCTTGTATGAGGCCGTCGGAAGTTTACTGACGGGATTTGAGGTACGCAAAAAATGACATACCTGTTGACAGTTTTGCACATGAAGTGCGCCCTGTATAGATAGTAGCCCCTGAGACTTGGTATGCTGTCGAAAACGACAGCGTGCCTAGGATCATAATCTCAGTTATTAATTGTCGCCTTTCCCATGCAGGTGGTGAAACGTTCGGTGGCCAGCCGGACTGATGAATTTGCCGAGCTGAAGAAGTAACTCGACACTGCGGATGCGGACATCTCGCTGGTCAATAGATGACTTGATGAGTCACAAGGTATGTGGTTGCTCCGCGGTTGCTTAGTAAGGGAGCTGACGCCCATTCCTTACAAATTGTATGCTAGATGCAGATGGTGCCGCTGCTGTGGAAGACCTTCGAGCAGAACTTGCTCGGGCCAAGGAGCAAGCCAGAAAAAGCGAGGCGGCTGCCTCAAAGGCAGCAGAAGAGCTAGAAGCCGAGAAGGCTGCTCACTGCCGAAGCAGGGAGGAGATGGCCGGAATGGCCGCGAAATTAAAAGTTGCTACCGACCGCCAGGAGGTTCTTGAAAGAGAACGTCGAGCGAAACAAGAGGACCTGAAGAAGGCCGACGCCGAAGCCAAGGATGCCCGTAGTGCGATGAGGGCTATGAAGGAGGAACTGCGTCAAATCCGAGACATTGTGGCTGGAAAGCCCTTTATGCTGCGCAGGAAGTTCACGGATCCGAAGTATGCTCAGCTTGGCCGATTGTATGGTGCGGAGGATCCTTATCTGGACTTGGCAGCGAGTGCGGCGGACGCAGTCGGGCACTTCCAAAGCCAGAAGGGTCACGAAATGGAAGAGCTTTTCTGGTCTCAATTCCATAGTCCGGAGCGTCAACTTCCGCTGGGTGATCGGCTGGTTGAGTGGGCTGAGCTAAATAGATTGTCCGGACTTGCCATGACGGATGTGGTCACTCATCTGTGGCCGGGAAGACCCAAGCCGAAAAGTTATTTTGGCTTGTTGCAGCAATTCCTTGGGGCAGTGCCGCATATTAAGGCGATGAAGCGGTCGACATGCATAGAAGGTGCACGGATGGCTCTCGCCCGTGGTAAGACATACTGGGCGGAGATGGATGCCACCACTGTTGCATCCCGGGGTTCGGACAAAAGTCGATTCCCCACCGAGCACTATTTTGAGGAAGTCCTGCCGGGCGCTCGTATAATAGAGGCACAGTGCTCGAAAGATGTTATGTTTGAATGATATGTATGATTTCTGAGATTATATTTATAATGCAATAACTTTTTATACTTGTGTGCTCAAGTATTGAACTATCTCCTGTGCGGCCGTATATGTATGAATAACCTGAAAGTTGCAGTCTTTGGCTTCAGCCCCCACGCACATGGTGCGGGGGTGTTTGCAAAAATAAAAAGGCGCTTTTTCACACTTAATACAACGTCTTGGTCCTTTTAGGGAGGTGATAGCGTAGCAAACTAGGCAACCGGACTATAATGCTTTATCACTTTCACTTAGCCATAGGAGCTCGAATGTGGGGCTACTATATAGCCCCTTGCGGCACCGTTCCTCTCCGAACTTCGGGGCGCGTATGTGCCTGACCGGGAAGCGGTTCTTCGTCAAAGCGGAGGAATTCTAAACATTCCAATGGTCGATCAAGTGGTTGACCAGTCTCTCGCTATATCATGACAGTCAGTTTTCGGCTTTCTCTACTGAGGCGCTCGCCCGGCCGAACCGGGGCACAGTCGCAGTAGTTCTCCTGGTGCCGCGTTAGCCGATGATACGGAACGTAAGGCAGCAAAACATAGGAGCCGGGCAAACCCAACATTTGACCAAAGACATGATTCGGAGCTGATGCATATAAGGCCTAACTCGAGACGCCGAACACTCCCTGAGGTGTTCGGTCTTTTTGATATTGGGCAGAATAATGCCCTAAGCCCCTAGTGTCCAGGTACGGGTGGGAACTTCTGGCGCGGCCGATGCCAAAACGCCAGCCTCCTTCTCGGCTATGGTGGGAAACCGGGGGATGTGTATCAACAAGAGACATTAAGAAAGGTTTACACAGGGTCTTAATCTGAAAAGAATCCTTGCAACGGGTCCCTGCTGCACGTCTGCGCCTGTGTCTCCGTTGTGCTGTATCCTGGACGGGTGTAGCACGTGCTTCATCTGTAAAAGAGAATGACTTAGTTTCGAAGAAATATCGTGCAAAAAATTGTATGAAATAAAGTATAATTTGGAGGATGAAGAAAATTGAGCTTTATTGGCTCTCATCATTTATACGCGCAGCCCCTTGTAAAGGGGATATGCGGCTGGAAGCCCCTTGTTAAGTTAAACCGGACTCGCCTAACCGTGTCCGGGGTCTGAATGACCTGTGGTTAGGGGCCTTGACCTGCAGGGTCGGAGTGGCTGTCAAGGCAGTCCCACGCTCTCTGTTGTCGAGGGACACTCGTAGTTGCTCTTTAAATGAGATTATGCCGCGTGGACCGGGCGTTGTAAAAATAAGAGGCGTGTAGTGTGGTATGGCGTTAAAGCGGGCGAAAGCTTTGTGCCCCAATAGTGCTTGATGGCCACTGTGAAATGGGGTGCTGCGAAGAATCTGTCTTTCGCGACGGAGGTTGTTGGATGAACCGACCACGACCTCTAGTGGTACAGAGCCCGTATGATTGGCTTGAAGGCCTGGCATCACTCCTTTAAGGGAAGTGCTGTTATGTTGAATGTTTATATGGTCTAACCCCATTCTGCGGATGGTCTCCTGGTATGGCAGGTGCCGCACTCTGTTTTCGTGTTATCACATGAAGTGAGTTCACTGTTTTGACTTCTAGTGGGAAAGTCTTCTGTTGTTTGGAGTGCTGCTTTTGGGGTTCGTCACTTCCACTTGGTGTATCGAGCCCCTTGTGTTCGGCATTAAGTCGGCCGGACTGCTTGAAGACCCAACAATCTCTGTGGGTATGGTTTGCAGGCTTTCCGGAGGTACCATGTATTTGACATAGCCTGTCCAGAATCTTATTTAGGTTCGATAGCTCGTCGCTGTTGTCCTTGAGGGGCAGTGTTTTGTTATTCGGCCGAGAGCTTTTGAATCCGGCGTTGACCGCCGTACTATTTGGGCCATTTTCCTTGTTCCGGCGCTGATCTTTTCTGCGTCGTGATTTCCCATTTCCATCCCTGACTTCGGATGTACTCGGGTCGCTGGTGCTACATCTAGCCAGCCAGCTGTCCTCGCCTGCACAAAAGCGGGTCATGAGGCTTGTTAGTGCGGCCATTGTTCTTGGTTTTTCTTGGCTGGGGTGTCTGGCGAGCCATTCGTCTCGGACGTTGTGTTTAAAGGCTGCTAAGGCTTCAGCGTCCGGACAGTCAACTATCTGGTTCTTTTTAGTGAGGAACCTGTTCCAGAATTTGCGTGCTGACTCTCCGGGCTATTGAGTTATGTGACTTAAATCGTCTGCATCCGGAGGCCGGACATAAGTCCCCTAAAAATTTGCTCGAAACGCATCCTCAAGCTCTTCCCAACTTCCGATAGTATTTTCTGGGAGGCTTTTAAGCCAATGCCGAGCTGGCCCTTTGAGCTTGAGGGGTAGGTATTTAATGGCATGGAGATCGTCTCCTCTGGCCATATGTATGTGTAGGATATAATCCTCAATCCAGACTCCGGGGTCTGTTGTTCCGTCATATGCCTCTATGTTTGTGGGTTTGAATCCCGCTGGAAATCCATGATCCAGCACCTCATCGGTGAAACATAGTGGGTGTGCGGCGCCCCTATATTAGGGTGTGCCGTTGTCTTCAGATGTTCGGCGGGTTATGTTGCTTCCTGGAGTCTTCCATTTTGGTCCATAAATAGATCGTACTGGGTAGTCTTTTTTCCGAGGATCTTGATGCTGATCGTGTGCCGGCTTGTGTGCGGCGCCCCTTGTTGCTCTTGGCCTGTCATCTGGTCGTCTATCCGGCCAGGCGGCTTCTTTCTTTTTTGACTGCGGGGGCTCTAAGGCCTCCCCGTCAAATTCGGGCAGCAGCTTGCGCTTCGGGTAGCTCTTTGTCTGGTGACTGGTGCCATGTTTATCTGCGCTGTTGAGTACTTTGCTCCATCTCATTCTGAGTGCGTCCTCCGTTGTTTTGAGCTTCCGCTTTTGCTTCTTCAAGCTTCTTGCCGTGGCGACGAGCCTTGTGTGCAGATTCGTGTGTTCTGGTGATGTGAGATCATCTTCGCCGGGGATGGGTTGCTTGTCCAGTTCACGTCCGGCTGGCTGCTTGGTGACGTGTGCGTCGTCCACTGCTTCGCCCTGCTCTAGGGCCTTGTCCGTATGGGTGCCGTTTTTATCGAGGCCGGTCTTCGGGCGGCGCTTGTGTCGCCGTTTTGGTTGTTTGTTGGGGGAGTTATCCTTCACCGCATCCCGTTTTTCTTCATTGTCGCTTCCTTTTGGTGTACCCACCATGTATACGTCGTGAGTAGGGGTGGCTTTCCAGTGCCCGGTGGGCGCAGGTTCTTGGTCGTCTCCGGCATCGTCGTCCATACCGTCGATGTCTTTGAAGTCGTAGTCTAGCATGTCGGTTAGATTGTCGACAGCGGCTACCAAGTGGGTGGTGGGTGGGTTTTGAATTTCTTCGTCGTCCGCATCCCAACCGTCCTGACCGTAGTCCGGCCAGGGCTCTCCCGATAACGAGAGATACTTTAGCGAACTCAAGATGTCGCCAAAAGGTGAGTGTTGAAAGATGTCCGCTGCGGTGAACTCCATGATCGGCGCCCAATCGGATTCGACCGGAGGGAGCGCGGGAGGTTCGGAGTCCGGCAAGGAGTCCGGCACCTCGGAGTCACAAGCTTCATGAGGGACAAGGTCACTGTTCGGCTCCATCACCGTAGAGGTTGCAGCCCCCGAGGCGGTGTCTAGCCATCCGTCCTCGATCTGCGCAGCCAGCTCCGAATTGAAGATCGGAGCGGGTTCTAGTGCGGCCTCCAGGGTATTGTCCGGCTGCAGTGCTAAATCATGCTCGCCGTGACAGTGCGGCACGCTCGGCTATGGCTCGGATCCGTCGAAGATCAAGTCCTTGCGGATGTCGGCTGTGAAGTTTAAACTTCCAAATCTGACCTGACGGCCAGGGGCGTAGCTTTCGATCTGCTCCAGATGGCCAAGCGAATTGGCCCGCAGTGCAAAGCCGCCGGATACGAAGATCTGTCTGGGGAGAAAAGTCTCACCCTGGACTGTGTCGTTGATGACGATCGAAGAAGCCATCGAGCCTATCGGTGATGACACAGAGGAACTCTCAATGAAAGCACCAATGTCAGTGTCAAAATCGGCGGATCTCGGGTAGGGGGTCCCGAACTGTGCGTCTAGGCGGATGGTAACAGGAGACAAGGGACACGATGTTTTACCCAGGTTCGGGCCCTCTTGATGGAGGTAAAACCCTACGTCCTGCTTGATTAATATTGATGATGTGTGTGTTACAAGAGTGGATCTACCACGAGATCAAGGAGGCTAAACCCTAGAAGCTAGCCTATGGTATGATTGTTGTTCGTCCTACGGACTAAAGCCATCCGGTTTATATAGACACCGGAGAGGGCTAGGGTTACACAAAGTCGGTTACAATGGTAGGAGATCTACATATCTGTATCGCCAAGCTTGCCTTCCACGCCAAGGAAAGTCCCATCCGGACATGGGACAAAGTCTTCAATCTTGTATCTTCATAGTCATGGAGTCCGGCCGATGATGATAGTTCGGCTATCCGGACACCCCCTAGTCCGGAACTCCCTCAACAGGCGGCAGGTTTCCTCTTTGGTGCTAAGGAAGCAAGCGCAGGTGTGGAGTACCAAGGAATCAACCAAAGGTTGCCGCTTCGTATAACAAGACCAGGACCGCTAGAACGGCAGGATGGATGTCATCCCGAGCCCACCATGACGTCACGATCAGAAGCTTTGCAGGCGAAGACCACCTTTCGTCAGGATCAGATGTACTACGTGTGCCCTTTCAAAATTGGCCACTGTGGGATCCCTTCCCGCCTAAGTTTTGGGGGAAGAGGACCGAGGCCACTATAAATATAGCCTAGCCACCAACATAGGGAGGGATCGAGTTCTTGATCGGACCCCCCGAGACCGAATCCCTAGAGCTCATCACAAGAACACGCCGCTTGGGGTTGTTCTTCCCCTTGTACTAGTTCATCCTCAGCCTCCGTGAGGCTAATCCACCACAAAGCAGGAGTAGGGTTTTACACCGCAAGGTGGCCTGAACCTGGGTAAACTATCGTTTCCATTTCCTTTCCATTCATCGAGATAGGTCATGAGAGCAGTGAGTCGATCGGCTTGAGAGGTCGAGTTCTTCGCACACGCCCCTGAGTTCGAACCTTCCTTGGGTCTGCGGAGCCCGGAATCCGACATTTGGCGCGCCAGGTAGGGGCGTGTCTAAGCCTCTCCCCCATTGGTTGTCTCGTCACCGCTTTGTTGTTCTCATGACGGAAGCTCCACGAGCTGGCGCCGAGCAATGGGTCACTCGCACCATCTAGGTGGCATTCCCGGCCACGAAGTCCGTCGTCACTCCCACTTGCCGCAGCAGGGGTAGGCATCGGCCACAACAGTCATCGGCGTTGTGGGCTGTTTCCATCCCGCCCACTCGACGCCGCGACCGAGCGGCAGCAAGATCCTCGAGCTACGCCGTGGTGTCGTCCCTGTGCACTTGCTGGGAGCAGGTAAACACGCGGGCCGTGCTCGTTGTGGCCCGCGAGCTGCTGCGTTGCAGGCTGGTTGAGGGTGGTCGCGACGCCCTGGTCTCCCGCGTCGCCGAGCTGGTCGATGCTGCCTGCAGGGGCACAACGCCTTTCCGCATCACGCCGGCTTCGCGGATGCCTCAGGAGGCTCGCGCCCACGCCGGCCACATCTACTCGCCCCTCCGGGAGGAGCCTAGGGGCCCCGTGGAGGCAGCTCGGCGTATGGCGTCGCCCACCCGACCCAAGGGGCACGTTCCCATGGAGCAGCTGGGGTAGGCGGTTTCCACTTCAACAACAGCGAGGAGTCGCTCTCGGGCCAGCAGGCCAGGGCCTCGGATATGGCGGGCGGCAGAGCATGGGGCACGGGGGCTGGTCTCGGGCCAATAGCACCTAGGGTCCTGGTACCACCAATGGCGGGTGTGCCGCACGAGCAAGGGAGAAGCCCGTTCATGCTTCCTGCACTAGCCCGGGTGTCAGGATCGCCAAGGTCGCGGGGGACGGGGACCCCTCACGAGTCGGCTCAGCACCACACAAACACCTTCGACCACAAGGGGCTGGCGCATCCCCCATGGCAGCCTCCCAAGTGGGGGAAAGGAAAGGGGGGATTCGACCTCCCCCTTCCTTCCCTCTTCCCCCTTTCCTTCCCCCCTCCGACAAATATGGTAAGGGGGCGCCACTTGGGAGGAACCCCAAGTAGGATTCAACCTACTTGGGGTGCCTCGTGGGTGCTCCCTCCTCCCCCGCCTATATATATGTGGGAAGGGGGCGCATAACCACGACAATTGCTTAGCCGTGTGCGGTGCCCCCCTCCACCTTTACACCCTCGGTCATATTTTCGTAGTGCTTAGGCGAAGCCCTGCGGAGATAACTTCACCATCACCATAACCACGCCGTCGTGCTGCCGAAACTCATCCACTACCTCGTCGTCTCGCTAGATCAAGAAGGCGGAGGACGCCACCGAGCTGAACGTGTGTTGAACACGGAGGTGCCGTAGGTTCGGTACTTGCTCGGTTGGAGCACGAAGATGTTCCACTACATCAACCGCGTTACTAAACGCTTCTGCTTACGGTCTACGAGGGTACGTAGACACACTCTCCCCTCTCGTTGATATACATCTCCTTGATAGATCTTGCGTGTGCATAGAATTTTTTTTGTTTTCCATGCAACGTTTCCCAACAATATGACAGTGATGATATGTGTCATATAAACGGAACAGTGGAAGTTGCATGGCAATATATCCCGGAATGGCTATGGAAACATCATAATAGGTAGGTATGGTGGATGTTTTGAGGAAGATATAAGGAGACTTATGTGTGATAGAGCGTATCATATCACGGGGTTTGGATGCACCGGCGAAGTTTGCCCCGACTCTCAAGGTGAGAAAGGGCAATGCACGGTTCCGAAGAGGCTAGAAATTTGCAAAAAGGTGAGAGTGTGTATAATTCATGGACTCACATTAGTCATAAAGAACTCACATACTTATGGTGAAAGTTTATTAGCCATCGAAGCAAAGTACTACTACGCATGCCCCTAGGGGATAGATTGGTAGGAAAAGACCATCGCTCATCCCCGACTGCCACTTATAAGGAAGACAATAAAAAATAAATTATGCGCCAACTTCTTAGCATAACTAGAGACTATACCTGCATGCTTCGGAAATCACAAACATTAGCACCAATATTCTTACTAAACCACAATCATTCACTGGTACCTCCCCCGTCATCTCAATATCTCAAAACTATTGCAATGAATCAAACTTATCATATTCAGTGATCTACATGAAAGTTTTTATTATATCCCTCTTGAATACCTATCGTATTAGGACCAATTTCATAACCCGTGCATATTGTTATTACTATTTATTAAACTCACAATAAGATATAAGTGAAGCATGAGAGTGCAACTATTTTTTTAAATAAAACCACCGCTGTGCTCTAATAGATATAAGTAAACCACTAGACCAACTGTCTAGCTCAAAACGATTTAAAAAAACTGTCGAGCTCAAAACATATAAATGAAGCACATAAAGTATTCTAACAAATCACGAATAAATGTGTATACCTCTTAAAAGGTGTGTCCAGAAAAAAATGATTGTGGCAAACTAAAAAGCAAACAAAGCAAAGACCACTATAGCACACGACGTTCCAAGCAAAACTCATATCATGTGATGAATAAAATATAGCTTCAAGTAATTTACCGATGGATTGTACATGAAAGAGGGGGCGCAAGGGAGGAAGAAGATTAGGTTGAAAGGGGATGCGTTGACTCGATCTAATGGTCACTCGCGGGACAATATGACGGTGAGTGGTCCGGCCGACCGCCGCCTACCGTTGCGAGGACTATATCTCGCATTAAGTGCATTCTTCCATCTCGTTCAAGCTTTCCTCAAGCACTGTAGCGACTAGGCCGACTATTTTTTGTCTTATTTTTTCCTTCACTGCGTACGTTCAATCGAGTGAGTTCGCTGGTTTGCTCGCATCGTGTTTTTTTGTTTTTCTTTTTGTTTTCTTCATCCGTTCACTTTTTTTTCTGTTTCCTTTGCTTTTTTGTGAGTTTTCTTCCTTTCTTGCCCTGTTCGCACCGGTATCCCTGTTTACTCTTTGTTTTTATTTGTTTTTTTCTTGGCTTTGATTGGTTTTTATTTATTCTTTCTTGGTTGTCATCAGTTTTCTCCCTTTCTTTTTCGGCTTTCACTGGATTTCTTGTTTTTCCTTTTTCTATTTGTTTCTTTCCTCGGTTTCCATTGTTTTTTTTGCTTTTCTTTCTTTGGTTTTTATTTATTTATTTCTTTGTTTTTTATTCTTTTTGCATTTGTTTCTTTAGTTATTTGTCATTTTATTTCTATTTGGTTTATTTTGTTGCTTTTTTTGTTTTCATTTTTTTGCTTTTCTTTGTTTCTTTTGGTTTTCATCCTATATTTCTTGTATATTTTAACAACATCTTTCTAATACATATTTAACATTTTTCAAATACAAATTTAACATTTTCTTAACGCATGGTCAACATTATTTATAATACACATTTTAAACATTTTTCAAATACAAGATTAAGATTTTTTGAATACTTGGTAAACATTTTCCTATGCACACTTTAAAAAAAATTCAAATGCTTGATTAATTTTTTTTAATATTTCTTTTAATACATGGCCCACATTTCTTCTATACACATTTATCATTTTCCCAATTCTTGATTAACAATATTCAAACAACTATTCAACATTTTTCAAATGCTTGTTAATATTTTTATAAACATGATCAAATTTATTCATCATTTTTTAATACATGCTCAACACCTTTTCTTTACACATTTAACACTTCCCGAATGCTTGATTAAAAAATCTTGTTCAATAAATTTTTCAAATTCTTGATTAACATTTTTTACAGATGATAAAAAAATTCACCATTTTTTAATACATGTTCAAAAACTTTTCTATGGACGTTAAATATTTTCCAAATGCTTGATTAACATTTTTCAAATATTTGTTCAACATTCTCCGAATTCTTGATTAACATTTTTCCAATACTTGTTCAGCATTTTTCAATACTTGTTCATCATTTTTCAAATACTTGTTCAACATTTTCCGAATGCTTGATCAATATTTTTCAAATACTTGTTCAACATTTTCCAAATACTTGATTAAGTAAATTTAATACTTGTTCAACATTTTTGAAATGTTTTTTGTAGAGTATTCTCTTTTTATATATAGAATACTTTAAAGTATAAAAAAATACAAAAACAAAGCAAAATAGAAAAACAGAAAACGTAAAAGAAAACAGAAAAAAGGAGGCTGTGGCCGCCCGCGTTTCTGGGCCGGCCCATCTCGGCCTCCCGTTCAGCGAGTGTTCCTCCCCTCTCGCTGAACGCGAGATATAGGGGGCGCCCGCCTACCGCAGTCTTTAAAGAAAAATGTTGACATGCTTTTCGGTTCAGCATAGTCGGGCTCCTTGTCAGTTGCAGCGGCCTGCGCCAGGGGGATTAGCTAGGGTTTAACGAGCCGCAGCGACCACCATGACGGCCACAAACGCGGCGACGGCGGCGGCGTCGGACGCGGAGGCCAGGAGCATACTCGAGCGGGCCGCGGCGGCATCCTTCCCGCCTCTCCACGCCGTCCACCACCTCCTCTCCGTCGGGGTTCGGCTCCTCGCCCATCTTCTATCTTCCCCTCAAAATTACGGCAGCCTTCTGAACTAGTAGAGGGTAGAAATCTCGACAGCTTTATAGATTGATGTTGTTCCTAAGTAGCAACAGGACTAGAGTTTTCCCTTCGGAGAACAGCTCAGTCACTTTTTTCCCCCTCTGCGATGAACTTAGCTACTTGAAGCAAAGTAGAAGAAACCCCAAATTCAGCCGTCAAAGCCCCAAATTCAGTGTCTTTGACGGCCCGGCGGTTTTCGTTAGTAGATGCACTACCTGCTTGCTATACAAACTTTGCTGCTGAATCCTCACTCCTCTCATATTCAATGTGCGGTACTTCGTTTATCTCCCCCAATATCTGTTTGTGTAGCTGTTAAGTGAGATTAATGCACCAATGTACAGTTTTATAGAACCGATGAGCATTTGCTAGGAAAACGGTTGATTATTTCAGCAGTTTCGCTAAGATAGATGGGATTCCGAAAATTGTGTCACCTCCCTTGATTGATTGATTCGAACTAGAAGTAAGGAGGAATATAGAGAACTCTGACTGTGTCTAAGGTAAAGTGAACCAGAGAGAAACAGTTGTTCTTTATCGTGTATGTAAACATGTGTGCGATGTTGACAGGGTATGGAGCCTTTTCTGACCGTTGGCTCTCATTCCATTGCATTGTTCTGCTGATCTGCCTGTTAATACATAATTCAGAACTGGAGAAAAATCATCAACGTTACTGTCATGTTGCAGGTTTGTGTGCGATGCATCTTTCGCATGTTTGGAGCCTTTAGCCATGCCTGCTCATGTGCGTCTCTTACGGTCTCTTTCTTCCATTCATTTCTTGAAGAGCATGATGATTCCGCAAAAGGCGGGTCTTGCTCATGTTTGTCAACGGATGAAGCATGCTGCTCTATTTGCTTTGGAATATTGCTACCCACCTGCCATAAGGATGAGGGTGTAGTACTGTTTGATGACATTTCTCGTATCGACATAATTACTTCAATGGTATCTCAAGCAATACAAAGAGAGGGTTATCAAATTGATGGGTTTTCTTTAGAAATTTCACTGCCTGCAGTTGTAGCAGCGAATGAACGTGCCATCAGGTAAACCATCCCTACTTGAGAATCTCTGCTTCAGTTTTTTTCTGCAGCACCTTTAATTCAATATATGGCAGTAGTAATTCAGGAGATGGCATTATATAGTCTATACTAACCATATCAATAATCTAGAAGGTTGTATTCTCAATTGAATATATGCAGATATTTGACACAACCAATGTTAAAAGAACTTCCAACTCTGTTCACGGCAGTGAGCTAAATTTGGTTTTGGTGGATACTGATAATTACAATTAAGATCATGTCTTATCCGCTCTCAAATGTGCATGGGTATTTTTGTGTGTGTTTCATTCTAATCTTAATGTTCTTGTAATACATGTGATGATTCTAAACTGTTGTTCTCATAATGTGTTCTCCTTTTCCCTCTTAATAGGTTATATATGAAAGAAAAATATGGCAGTGAAAATTGGTTCAAGGACGAAATATTTTCTCAACAAACGATGTCAGTGAAGGAGGGTCTGAGACTGCTGATAGTACCATCGCTCGAGAAACAACTGGTAGGATCTTCTGTGATTGTCTTTTGTCTTGGAGCGTTGTGCAACCAACAATTGCTTGACTAAATAAATACGTGCAGGGTGTTAAGCACGGTGACAATTCATTTCGAATTCGCTTAACATATACTCATGATGATGCTTCACTGAAGCTCAAACGTTTATTGCCAAATGACAGTAACCGTAAAAGGAAAGCAGGTAAGTCCTTTAAGTGTTCATTTACTAACAAGGTAACTTGATCATCCTTCTGGATTTATCAGATTTTTCATTCATATAATGATTTGGCTGATGTTGTAACAGAGTCAAGAGAAGGAAATGATACTAGAAGGAACTCAACATATGATGATAAACAGACATTAAGTGAAACAGATTCATTCATCCACAAGTCCCTCGAGGGTATTCAAGATCAAGAATTCTGTAGTTTATTTGAGTTGCCTCCTGAAAAGGTGCCCATTGTACTATTGCAATACTGCTTTACCCCCAGAAATTGGCCATATTATACTGATTTTTTTAGATCAACTTAATTGATTCCCCCTTCAGGTGTCCAAACCTTGCCATCTTGTGATGACCTTCCTAAGGTCGCCCATATATATTGGCGGAAGATACTTGAAGGTATGTTCAAGTAATCCTTGGTTTTAACCAGTGTGGTTCATTACCAGAAATGTCAATTATAGCAGAACACCAATTTTTGCTGTCAGTAAGGACTAATTCCCTAGTAGCAAACTTATGAGATGCCTTCTTGATCGATAATCACTGCTTTCTTGAAGGTTACTCCATCAAGAACTATGTAGTTCTGTAAACTCACTTTCCAACCTCATTAAAGGTGATGAAAAGATTCAAATAGTTGTTATGAATAATACAAAATGTTGTGTCAAAATCAAATAGTTTTCTTTTAAAGAGGCTACGCTGTACCTTTGTGCCATAATATCAGTTGCATGCGCCTTGGTATTTGTTTCCCTATGCTCAATATACATAAACAAACTACCTGTGTGTTTGCTCTTCAGTTAAACTTGTTGATGTTCAAAAAAGATTCTGAATCCCTCTTGTTACTAATTGCCATTGTCAGCTTTCAAGAAATGTCAGTCAGTCATGTTGGATAATTGATGATGAAAGAATGGGGGAAGCATCAGTTGAGGTAAAACACACTGCATCAGAGTCAAGTCCCAACCCAACAAAACTGAACATCATTGCACCTTTTTTGTAGGAGATAATTAAAGAGAGTGTATGTGCCATCTCCAGAGGTGATGGCTACAAGTTCCATGCTGCTGGAAGAGAAGATATCGATGTAATGTTGTAGTTTGGAACTGTATCTGTTGGTATATGGTATGCTGAATGTCTCACATACACAGGTACGGATGCTTGGATCTGGTCGTCCATTTCTAATTGAAGTCCTGAATGTGCGATCGATTCCATCTGCGATTGAAATTCAACAAATTTCTGACAAGATTAATAGCTCCGAAAAGAAACATGTAAGGAATCAAATTCATGCTGGATTGACGTTGCAGGTCATAGTTACACACAGATTACATGTCATATACTTATGACTCGAATTTTCTAGGTCAGAATTAGAAATCTCAAGTTGGTAGACAATGAAATATGGGCCATGATGCGTGAAGGGGAAGCAGAGAAGCAGGTGCTCTATTCAATTGATGACAGTATCATTTAGCTGAAATGATAGTGTCAGTTATTCTAATCATTTACATTTTCTTGTCGCATCACATCACATTACCTTACACATTGCCTTGTCTTGCAAAACAACACAATCCTTACCTGATCATCAAGGTTTACTCTTGCTTTATGTGTGCAGAAGCAGTATGCTGCCCTCATATGGACTTCTAGTCCTCTGACGGATGATGACCTGCAGAAAATTTCTGTTATTAAGGATATGGTACAGTATATTTGCTTACTAGTAAACCCAGCGAGCTAGTTTGATTTTGTTCTCTTGTTGTTTTATTGGATAAGTTGGGGTTTTGCATGTGACCATGTGTCGGAGTGAAGCTTTGGGTTATTTTTACCTAAGCAAGTACTATTACTGAGGCAGGTGGCGGGGAATAAGCCTGTTGAGATATGAGATGAACTTTGTCAATATTTGTTTTTTTTTCTGTGCCAGGATTGATATTCTTTGCTAGCGTATCCGTGCTTTTGGTAAGGCAGTTTGTTTGTCATGAGTATATATGTGATGAATTGACTGGGACTTTATCCGGAGTTTATTCACCTATTTTCTGTTGATATCTTGCTACTCGGGTACACTAAGCCAACACTCCCTATGAAGTACACATAATGGCATCTCTTTTTTTCCCGCCTTCTAGGAAATTGTACAAAATACCCCCGTAAGGGTTCTTCACCGAAGAAGCCCGTTGGAGCGGAAACGGATTATACATTGGTGAGAGTTGAGACTGATTCCAGCTTTATGTAATCTGTTTCATTGTTCTATTTTTCTTCTTTCAAAAATCACTTTGTGTTTCATTCATCTGTCAATCAGGATGGAGATTGAGAAAGTTGAAGGCAGCTCAAACTATTACTTGTTGCATCTCTGCACTCAGGTACCATCTTGCCAAAGTTAGTAGGTTATTTGTCTCCAAAGTTAGTATCTGTCTATAGACATTCTGATTTTGTATGTCCTAACTGCTGGAAAATTGCAGCATTTGCTGGATGCTTGTGTAAATATCGTCATTAGAAGTGTAGAATAGTTTTCTATTTCCTGTTTGATCGACTGTGATGTGTTTACAGGCAGGAACATACATTAAGGAGTTTGTGCACGGTGATCTTGGACGCACAAATCCGAGGTAACCATCCTTCTTGTCTATATTTAGGTTCCTTGCCATTTATCAGGCATCTCTGGCGCCCTTAAAGAAACATGTAATGCATGTTCAACCGTGAACGTCTCCTCTCAAGCCCCATTCACCATCTTTAGATAAACAACAAATGAATTTACATCCCTGGAGTACAATTTTATTAATTTCTGATGAGCTTCTTTGTGCATGCTTGCGCTCTTGCTATTGCAGTATTGGTTCCATGCTACGTTGCAGAGCCGAGATACTGCAACTCGATGTCACGGACGTTAAGATGGACTTGCTGCAATAGTATGCTGCTGCCACATGATACCATTTGGGGCAATTATATTGGTAGAAGAGGCGCGCTGATAAGCCAAGATTCCCGCGGGAACCGCTGGCAAGTGCGCTAGGAATGACGAATCGTTTTTCTTTTCATCGAGTGTGTAACTGGATGTCAATTGGAAAATGTACAGCAGCCAGGGGAAACCAGCAACAATTTTGAGAAACTGGGGGGAATTTGGCCCCGTTCAGCTCTAATGTTTGCCTGTGCCCAGCAACAATTTAGAGAAAGTTGAGAAACTGAACCATTCGGCCCCAATGCTTTATCTGTTTTGCCACCACGTGTTGTGCTGCTAAACATTTGTATTCCCAGATTTTTTTGACGGAGCTACGGCGGGCTTATGCCGGCCTGAACCATTTCAGATGATATTCATTGAGCAGCATCACATGGACGACAGAACAAATTTGATATTGAGAATTTACTGCAGTGAGGCTGATACTCAATTTCTGGTGTACCTTGTTTCTCCATTTCTTCTACTACCTATGTACCAAAATATAAGACGTTTTTTGCAAACTTTTCGGTTTCTCTTTTTTTTGAGGTTTGACGCGCTTTCTCTTGCTCAAAGTAGTGTGTTTCATTGGTCTGGTAGGAGCAAGATTTGGAAGGGCGCCTGCAGACTTGGCAAGCTGGCATCCTGTGACGGCTGTACAATACTTGGCCATCCTGCCGCTTCTGCTCTGCATGCATCTTCATGCCGTGACGAGACACGAAAGGAACTTTGCTTTCTGTCCTAAACTAAAAGCGGGAGGTTAACAAAAATGGGGAAATGTGCAAGACATCCTATGCCGCTATGCGTTTCTTCCCTCCCTCGCGTGTGTGCTTCTTTGGAATAACTTGTCCCGGCCGATGTGCTTTCTCCTCCCGGCCTAGCCTCGCCTACCTTGCATGTCCAGTTGTCCACACCAAAGAAAACTTCCTCCAGGGAGCCAAGTTTTGCTCCGTGCCATCCTCTATAAATCGCTGCTCACCCACGCCCAGACAAACCACACAGCTTTCCTTCCCTTTCCCAGCATAGTTCTTGGGCCTTCTCCGCCAACTTCAGCGAGCCTGGTGGTGAGCTCGAGTCCCTCGCCATGGCCTCCACCAAGCTCAGCTTCAAGAGGATGGACAGCGTCGCCGAGACCATGCCCGACGCGCTGCGGCAGAGCCGCTACCAGATGAAGAGGTGCTTCCAGCGCTACGTGTCCAAAGGCCGCAGGCTCCTCAAGAACCAGCAGCTCATGGAGGAGCTCGAGAGGTCGCTCGACGACAAGGTCGAGAAGGAGAAGCTCGTCGAAGGCTTCCTCGGCTACATCATTTGTTCCACCCAGGTTAGTTGTTATTTCGCTTTGAAATTACCCAATTCACTTCTGTTGGAGAGCCTATTAAATTTTTTCTATCATTATTATGCTTGCAGGAAGCAGTAGTGCTACCACCGTTCGTCGCGTTCGCCGTCAGAATGAACCCCGGCATCTGGGAGTACGTCAAGGTTCACGCCGATGATCTGTCGGTCGAAGGAATCACGCCGTCCGAGTACCTCAAGTTCAAAGAGACGTTATACGATGAGAAATGGTATGTGCATTTCCTGATATGATCTAAGCTTCAGATGGATGAGAAATGCAATTTGATTCTATCTATGTACTAGTTGTGAAACTGAAGAAGAAAATTGTTTGTTCATGTGAATTTCAGGGCCAAGGATGACAACTCGCTCGAGGTTGATTTCGGCGCTCTTGACCTCTCAACACCTCGTCTGACACTTCCCTCGTCCATAGGGAACGGGATGCAGTTCGTCTCCAAGTTCATGTCTTCGAAGCTGAATGGCAAGCCTGAAAGCATGAAGCCGTTGCTCGACTATTTACTCACTCTGAACTACCGCGGAGAGGTAAGGATATCAGCCACTCACACCACACAGATTATCGAAATTAACAGACTGGTCAGACTTATGTATCCTTGCAAACATGCAGAAGCTGATGGTTAACGACACAATCGACACGGTGAACAAGCTTCAGACAGCGCTGCTCCTCGCAGAAGTTTTTGTCAGTGGGCTGCCAAAATTCACACCATATTTGAAATTTGAACAAAGGTAATGTACTGCCAAATTAAGCGGCATAAAAATCTAGGGTGCCAAAAATGCCTAAGGTTTATTTACAATGGTCCTGCAGATTTCAAGAGTGGGGATTGGAGAAAGGGTGGGGTGAAAATGCCGAGAGGTGCAAGGAGACGTTGAATTTCCTATCTGAAGTTCTCCAGGCGCCGGATCCTATCAACATGGAGAAGTTCTTCAGCAGGGTTCCATCCATATTTAACATTGTTGTCTTCTCTATCCATGGTTACTTTGGCCAAGAGAAGGTTCTAGGCTTGCCAGACACCGGCGGTCAGGTATCAATATCATCAAATCGTAGGAAATAATACTCTGATCAGCTTATATCATACTCTGAAGGCATGGTTTCTCCATAACAGGTTGTCTACATCCTGGACCAAGTCAGGTCCATGGAAGAGGAGCTTCTGCAAAGAATCAAGCTGCAGGGTTTGCATATAACACCAAAGATTCTTGTGGTAAATCTATTTACACTGTGATCATAGCCGTTCCTGCTATCTCTGTATTTGTAGAACTTGATAAACTAATGTCTACTCTTGTGCTGAAGCTAACAAGACTGATACCAGATTCCAAAGGCACAAAGTGTAATGTGGAGCTTGAACCAGTTGAAAACACAAAATATTCACACATACTACGTGTGCCGTTCAAGACTGAAGATGGGAAGGATTTGCGCCAGTGGGTTTCCCGGTTCGACATTTACCCTTACCTGGAGAGATATGCTCAGGTTTGCCACCTACGAATTATTAATCATCAGCACTCTTGTCTCTTGTGTTAAGGAATCTTGAGTAAAATTTCAACGCGATGCAATTTCAGGATGCCTCTACCAAAATTCTTGACATTCTAGAGGGCAAACCAGACTTGATCATTGGCAACTACACCGATGGCAACTTGGTGGCGTCCCTCATGTCGAGCAAACTAGGAGTCACACAGGTGAGAAAATATCTAATCAAATAGGATTCCTCAGGATTTATTTTGCCACCAATCACAGCTTATGTTACACCCTAAATGATCTTCCTGACAGGGAACGATAGCGCATGCTCTCGAAAAGACGAAGTATGAGGACTCGGATACCAAGTGGAGAGAGCTGGACCAGAAGTACCACTTCTCCTGTCAATTCACTGCTGATATGATTGCCATGAACACTACTGACTTTATCATCACTAGCACATACCAAGAAATCGCTGGAAGGTCTGTATACTGAATCTTATTGTAATAACTTCAGTGCTCGAAGTACTTACTCCTAGAACTTCTTAACATAAATAAGTGTGATGCAGCAAAGAGAAGCCTGGCCAGTATGAACACCACTATGCATTCACAATGCCCGGCCTTTGCCGCTACGCCACGGGCATCAATGTCTTCGACCCGAAGTTCAACATTGCTGCACCTGGCGCCGATCAGTCCGTCTACTTTCCCTTCACACAGAAGCAGAAGCGGCTGACAGCTTTACACCCACAGATTGAGGAGTTGCTGTACAGTAAGGAGGACACAGATGAACACATGTAAGTTCCTTACAAACACTGAAACACACATACTTTCATTTGATCAGATGAAGTTGCTAACTGTTGTGACGCTGCCAAATCAGAGGGTATCTGGCAGACAGAAGTAAGCCAATCATCTTCTCGATGGCGAGGCTGGACAAGGTGAAGAACATCACCGGACTAGTCGAGTGGTATGGTCAGAACAAGAAGGTCAGGGACCTCGTGAACCTCGTCGTCGTTGCAGGTCTCCTGAATGCTGCACAGTCCAAGGACCGGGAAGAGATAGACGAGATCAACAAGATGCACAATTTGATCGACAAGTACCAACTGAAAGGACAGATCCGCTGGATCAAGGCTCAAACTGACCGTGTCCGTAACGGAGAGCTGTACCGTTACATTGCAGATACAAAGGGTGCATTTGTTCAGGTATACAATGAGCTACAAAACTAATTGCTCGATCATGAACAATATATGCCTGCATCCTCTGAAGTGGATGAAACCTCAACTCTAGCCTTTTCTTTCTTTCTTGAAATAAAACCTCAACACTAGCCTTTTCTTTGGTTTCAGCCTGCTCTCTATGAAGCATTTGGGCTAACAGTCATCGAGGCGATGAACTGCGGGCTGCCAACCTTCGCGACAAACCAAGGAGGGCCGGCAGAGATCATCGTCGATGGGGTCTCGGGTTTCCACATAAACCCAATGAACGGCAGGGAGGCAGGCACCAAGATTGCAGACTTCTTCCAGAAGTGCAAGGAAGACCCAGGCTACTGGAACAAGATGTCCACTGCCGGGCTTCAGCGCATCTACGAATGGTAGGCATCGACTTTTATCCTACCTCAGGAATGGTCTTCCTATCACCTGGTAAGAATACTAACCATGTGTACACGATGGCAGCTACACATGGAAGATCTACGCAACTAAAGTGCTGAACATGGGGTCAATGTATGGCTTCTGGAGGACTCTGAACAAGGAAGAGAGAGTGGCCAAACAACGCTACCTGCAGATGTTCTACAACCTTCAGTTCAGGAATCTGGTGAGTCTATTTTTTTTGAAGCAAGGAATCTGGTGAGTCTATGATCTGATATACATCTGATGCAGTGGCCAGTGCACAATGCAAACAAGATGATAGCCAAAGGAGGTCTGGCGATCAATGACCATATCATCTTCTTCTTTTTTTCAGGTGAAGACCGTCCCCAGAGTAGGGGAGCAGCCTCCGAGAGCCGCAGCCACGACAGGCGCGGCGGCAGAGCGTAACCAAATCGTGGCAAGGCCGAGAGAAAGGCAAGTGTGCGCACTCTTACGAAATTTACTGAGGAAAGACCGGGGAAGCAACTGACTGACCCGTTTGTTGTTTGGGGTTTGGGTGCTGCTGCAGAAAGCCGCAGGGTCGGGTCCAGAGGTTAGTCACTGCTCGGTTCTTCTTCCTTCCAGCAATGCATGAAACTATCTGTAGAACAATACAGTGAAAAGTGCTATATTAGATCGAGCATGCGTGCTGACCTTTGAATGCTTCCTTTATTTGTGTTCTCAGGATGATGACCAGCCTGCTCGGGCCGAAGCCGCCGACTTATGAACAGAACGGCTACAAATGAACTATAATTGTACTCTGGAGCAAGATGCTCGCAGCTCGATTCATTCCATTTATGGCATAGTGTGAAGTGATTGGTGTGGGATTTGTATACGTGTGGTGTGTGGATCTTTATTGCATCGGTTGTTGTTTGGAAACATGTAACAAAGATAAAAAATGCCCATGGCAACAACTGATAATAATACAATGATTGAAGATTTGTTCTACGCCGAGAATCTACTTGGCACAAGGTTTCAAATTTTAACAAACTTAAATGAGATATCAATTTGCCTTGTGCAATCATTATCCGCCCCGCGTAAGCACTCCAACTTACAATGTATGAATACAATTGCTTCTAAAACATGTTTAAACATAGAAATGGAAACTCCTCGGAATCGCTGAAGACAACAAACAGAAAATACTTCTATACAATCAAATTCTACCGGGAGACAGTTGTAAATCAATGTATTGACCAGCCAAACACATTTTGCAAATTCGACAATGCCACTCAGATTTTCACCATACTTTCGGTTCAGATGGATGCAAGAAACCGTAGCACCCTTCTAGGCCAGAGCCTGTACAAAACTGCAACGGTCCATGATGCATCACATGATTCCAATTTCTTCCAGCGCAGAGCAGCTTGCCCCCCACCAGATCCATGATCCATCTGAGCAAACAGGGAGACCTGCGCCGCCGCCTCACAACCACCCCCGAAACCAAAACCATCGTCACGCCTCCGCATTTTCTATCCCACCGCCTAGCCCTCAGATATGAAATATTTCAGGAAGGATTTGTTTTCAGGCAAAAGCTGCATTGTCAATATTTTTTAGCAGCAGCAGCAGTACTACAGAGTGTAACCTCAAGTGCTTGATATCTCGATTCATCACCATTACTACTCCCTCCGTCCGGAAATACTTGTCATCAAAATGGATAAAAGGGGATGTATCTAGACGTATTTTAGTTCCAGATACATCTCTTTTTATCGATTTTGATGACAAGTATTTTTGGACGGAGGGAGTACTTTTCGCTACAATCACAATGACCAGATGAAAAATTCACAAAGATTACGGAAGACATAGACAGAAGAAAATGGCATAATCATCCTGTATTAGCCCAACTGTTCAAAATTCAAGTACTAACATGCCCCAAACATAACTAAGTACAACATGAACTTGGACAAAATCTCTCTAATCAAAAGCAAACCCTCAGAATATACATTGCATCGATTTGTTGATTATTAGCTGAGAAGCTTGAGTATTTGGTTCAAGCTATGCCACACATCATTTCACTCCACGGACAAAGATACTGAGGCAGCTGCAGTTCTGTTCCATTGGATGCCTGCGTGTTAAGGCACGTTATTGTTCCATGAATTATGAAAGCCACAGGCGCCTACTAAAGCCATGGAAACTCACCTTAGAATCCATATCAATCGGTAAGAAACTGGGACTGTATCCTCACTCAGTTGCCTGCACATGATAATCACAACTCAGGTGAGACAACAAACCCCTAGAGTAGTCATAATTCATACACCACCCTTCTGCTTTCCAAGTTAAATTACAGGAAAATATCCAGAATCATCACTTCGGGATTAATTTCTGTTGGAAAATATTTTCATTAAAGATACTCCCTCCGTCCCATAATGTGAGGGAGTATTAAATAAATGTGATGCAATTGCCGATTGTTGAGGTTTGCCCCCATTCTCTTTCTATTCTTTTGCAGATGCCGGTGATGTATTGATTACCGTCAGTTCTTTGTCGACAACATTTATGCAACATAATTACAAAATAACATGTTATAATGCTAAAGGCAACAGACTCAATGAACCAAGAAAATATGGGGCACAAATAAGAAATATATTTGAAAAACAAGTAGCATATAGGATTATATGAACAAACCTTGTTCAGAGGGTTGTCTGGGGATTTCTTCCATAGCTTCCATATCATATCTTTGTACTGTTTCAGTGTTAGGCCTGGCTTTTCTTCCTTCAGCCTAGGGAGCTCTGCCTCTTCAAATGCCTATCATAAAGATAATTCGGAATGTACTTAAGCAACAGATCTCCAATGAGCATAAGTTCCAACCATAGCATACCACATGAAACTAAATGACTCATTAAGAGTACAATAAATCGCATCCAATTTTCTCAAAAAAATAAAAAAATATCGCATCCAATGTAGGATTTGCAAAGTAACATGGCACATAATGCAGAATACTCTTGTAAGTGACATGATTAAAATTCATCTACCAATCAGAAGTTTGTGTTTGAACTCTGAACTAAGGTAATCGCAAAATCGTAAGATTAAATGCATTAGTACATCAAAATACTGTCTGTGAGAGTGGCAGTGGAAGTGGTAAGATGTTGCCTCCCAAACTAGCTAACTGGCCCTGTGGATGAATTTCCCCTTATGCTCCTCGGCCTATGGGTTTTTAGTAATAAACCAGTAACTACCATACAAGATACTCCACTCATTATGTTCAGGGAGCAATTAGCTCTAGGATAGCAGATATCAACTCATTGCGTCCTCTCTTGAGAGATTATAGAAATTTGATTGCTCACCGTCTCTAATCGTGTTCATGGAACATCCAACAATTGTAAACAAGTACCATAGGGCTCATCCGCACAGTTAGTACCAGAAGAAGTCACTATTGGGCATTCTCACAATTCATATCGAAACTATAACTATCATTGTCAGCAGACCTAATGCGCATGGAACAGTAAAATCATACCATGGTTTGGTTAATCGTACACTGCTTAGCACAAAAATCCTTTTTTTTTCGTGATTATAATGTAACCATCATCAATTTTTCAAACTTGCGCAGCAGTTCAGTAAGCAAATCTAAACTTTGGACAAACACTAAAATATGTACCTTGAATGATGCCTTGAGGCGGCGCTCAGGATGCCTGTCTGCCGGCAAGGCCGCGTCTGTGTCAACAAGCGACAACCGCACGATGGCCTCGTCGACGCCCGAGGCCTCGATGATGGAGTCGTCCCTGTTGGTGTTGGCGACGAGGACGACGCGCTCGTACTCCTCCTCCTCGGCGGTGCGCGCGGCGCGCTTCTTGGCGGCCTCGGCCTCGCGCTCGAGGCGCAGGCGCTCCTCCTCGCGGCGGCGCACGAGCTCGGCCTCGGTGACCTTGGGGGCCGGGGCGCCGACGCGGTTGGCCTTGCGGGCGTCCGTCTTGGACACGGCGGAGGCGACGGCGGCGGCCTCGGCCTCGGCGAGGCGGCGGTTCTCGGCCTTGCGGGCGGCGGCCTCGGCGCGCTTCTCGGCCTCCTCCTCGCGGCGGCGCGCGGCGCGGGACTTGGACCCCTCGGCCTCGCGCCAGTACTCCTCCTCCTTGGCGCGCTCGGCGCGCTGGCGGCGGTCCGACTCCTCGGCGGAGCGGCGCTCGCGGGCGGCCTCCGCCTTGGAGTTGACGCCCATCTTCTTCGGCATCGCGGGCGGCGCTCGGGATTCTGCGCTCGATCGGCGGCGCGGCGCGGCGTGGGGAATTTGGGGGAAGTTGATGGTCTGGATCGGGATTTCGGGAAGGTTTGGCTGTCTAGGGCTCGGGTCTGGGGTCCTCTATGCGTGAATGGCGTACTCTGTACGCGTGTTGCTTATCAGGTTCTTTTGCAGTAGGAAACGCGTTCCAGAGTCTTCTAGATGTACAGCTCGTATGGACGCGCAGAGTCGTCGAGGATCAAATAAGTTTTTTCTTTTCAAAAAAAATCATTTGAACTTATTAAAATTTCAACGATGTTTAACTGCCATATTTTCTAAATTCCAATAATAACTTCTAGTGAATCTTTTTTTTAAGAAAACTTTCAATCTATTCATCTTTAATCATGGTAGTACAACAAACATCAGAAATAATAATAATCTGTCAAAAAACATCAGAAATAATAAAAAGTGCATTCATGTCCGTAGACCACCTGGCGAGGACTACAAGCACTGAAGCGAGCCGAAGGCGCGCCGCCATCATCGCCCCTCCCTTGCCTGGGTCGGACAAAACTTGCTGTAGTTGACAGTCGAGAAGTCGTCGTGGTAAGTCCTCATAGGACCAGCGCACCAGAACAACAATTGCCGCCGTTGAAGAGCAACGTAGATCAGAAGGAAATCTGAAGACACACAGACGTAGACGAACTACAACCAGATCCGAGCAAATCCACCAATGACAGATCCGCCAGAGACGCAACTCCACATGCCCATCGACGATCCTAGACGCACCATCGAGATGGGGGCTAGGCGGGGAGAACCTTATTTCATCTTTAAGGAGACGGCCTCCGTTTTGTCTTTCCGAGCAGGATACAAACCCAAACAAAACTCAAAGCAACATCTAAAAACGAAGCCCTTTCGCTAGCAATGGCCAAGATCAACCGCGCTGCCATGGCCCTAAGGCCACCAAAAACGAGGCGGACCGGTGGCGACAACCTTTAGTGAATCTTATTCCTTGATGTGGCACCTAGAAAACAAAGGTCACCCCACCCCCACCCCCAAAAAAGTCACCACTCTACTAGCTCATTGTATCATGTGATTTGTTTTACAGGAGTTCATCCCATTTTATATTCTTGTTGTGGCGAGTCTAAAGGTCCATCTAAAATTCACATCTTTGGTTGTTTTCTTATGATAAGTTGATGACTAGATATAACCTTAGGAAAGGGCACAAAACTAACCCATTTAATGGTGGTGGTTTTTTGTGGCGAGGATCTATACGTCTCCATCATATCTATTTTCCCAAACTCCTTTTCCCTTGTTTTGGACTCTAACTTGCATGATTTGAATGGAACTAACCCAGACTGACATTGTTTTCAGCAGAATTGCCATGGTGTTGTTTTTGTGTAGAAATAAAAGTTCTGGATTAACCTAAAAATTTATGAAGAATATTTTTGAAATTAATAAAAAATACTGGCACAAGAATTATCCAGAGGGGGCCACCCAGAGGCCACAAGCCCTGGGGGCGTGCCCACCCCCTGGGGCGTGCCCTGCAGGCTTGTGGGCCCCCTGGAGCCCCTCTGATCTCAACTCCAACTCCATATAACCCTATTCGGGGAGAAAAAATTCAGAGAGAAGAGTTCATCATGTTTGACGATACGGAGCCGCCGCCGCCTCCTGTTGTTCATCGGGAGGGCTAATCTGGAGTCTGTTCAGGGCTCCGAAGAGGGGGATTCATCGCCATCATCACCACCAACCTTCCTCCATCACCAATTTTATGATGCTTACCGCCGTACGTGAGTAATTCCATCGTAGGCTTGCTGGTCGATGATGGGTTGGATGAGATTTATCATGTAATCGAGTTAGTTTTATTAGGATTTGATCCCCAGTCTCCACTATGTTCTGAGAATGATGTTGTTATGACTTTGCTATGTTTAATGCTTGTCATTAGGGCCCGAGTGCCATGCTTTCAGATCTGAACCTATTATGTTTTCATGAATATATGTGTGTTCTTGATCCTATCTTGCAAGTTGTAGACACCTATTACGAGTTATGATTCGCATACCCCAAGGTGACAATAATTGGGATTCTTTCCGTTGATTACCGTAGTTTGAGGAGTTCATGTATTCACTAAGTGCTAATGCTTTGGTCCGGTTATCTATTAAAAGGAGACCTTAATATCCCTTAGTTTCCGTTAGGACCCCATTGCCACGGGAGGGTAGGACAAAAGATGTCATGCAAGTTCTTTTCCATAAACATGTATGACTATATACGAAATACATGCCTACATTATATTGATGAATTGGAGCTAGTTCTGTGCCACCCTATGTTATGACTGTTGCATGATGAATGCCATCGACATAATTATCCATCACTGTTCCATTGCCTATGAGCTTTTCACATATTGATCATTGCTAAGTTACTTTTCCGTTGTTACTGTTACAATCATCACAAAACTGTTACAATTACTTTTGTCATCGTTACCGTTACTTCCATACTACTTTGCTACTAAAAACTTTGTTGCAGATATTAAGTCTTTCAGGTGTGGTTGAATTGACAACTCAGCTGCTAATATTTGGAAATATTCTTTGGCTCCCCTTGTGTCGAATCAATAAATTTGGGTTGAATACTCTACCCTCGAAACTGTTGCGATCCCCTATACTTGTGGGTTATCAAGACCTTTTTCTGGCACCATTGACGGGGAGCATAGCTCTATTCTCTGAGTCACTTGGGATTTATATCTGTTGATCACTATGAAGAATTTGAAAGATACCAAAACCAAGATCTATCCCTCTAATACGAGGGGAGGTAAGGAACTGCCATCTAGCTCTGCACTTGATTCACCTTCTGTTATGAGTAAATTTGTGACACCACCACATGCTATTCATTCTGATATGTCGCAAGTAATTGATGATGCTACTTCTGCGATGCATGATGCTTATGATGTTACTATTGTTGTGGAACGCAGTAATAATTCAAAAATTTCCTACGTGTCACCAAGATCAATCTAGGCGATGCTAGCAACGAGAAAGAGGGAGTGCATCTTCATACCATTGAAGATCGCTAAGCGGAAGTGTTCCAAGAACACGGTTGATGGAGTCATACTCGCGGCGATTCAAATCGCGGAAGATCCGATCCAATTGCCGAACGGATGGCGCCTCCGCGTTCAACACACGTACAACCCGGGGACGTCTCCTCCTTCTTGATCCAGCAAGGGGGAGGAGAAGTTGAGGGATAACTCCGGTAGCATGACGACGTGGTGGCGATGGAACTCGTGGTTCTCTGGCAGAGCTTTGCTAAGCACTACGGAGGAGGAAGAGGTGTAGGAAGGAGAGGAAGGGCAGCACCAGGGCGTTTCCGGGTGCGGCTTCCCTCTGTCTCCCTCACTATATATAGGGGGAAGGGGGAGGAGGAGGCGCCCTAGGGTTTCCCCTAGGAGGGGGCGGCGGATAAGGCAGATTGGATCTCCCTAGGGAAACCCTAGGGAGACTTGCCCCCCAAACCAATCAGGTGGTGGCTGAAGGAAATATGCCCTAGAGGCAATAATAAAGTTATTATTTATTTCCTTATATCATGATAAATGTTTATTATTCATGCTAGAATTGTATTAACCGGAAACATAATACATGTGTGAATACATAGACAAACATAGTGTCACTAGTATGCCTCTACTTGACTAGCTCGTTTATCAAAGATGGTTATGTTTCCTAGCCATGGACAAAAGAGTTGTCATTTGATTAATGGGATAACATCATTAGAAGAATGATGTGATTGACTTGACCCATTCTGTTAGCCTTAGCACTTGATCGTTTAGTATGTTGCTACTGCTTTCTTCATGACTTATACATGTTCCTATGACTATGAGATTATGCAACTCCCGTTTACCGGAGGAACACTTTGTGTGCTACCAAACGTCACAACGTAACTGGGTGATTATAAAGGAGCTCTACAGGTGTCTCCGAAGGTACATGTTGGGTTGGCGTATTTCAAGATTAGCATTTGTCACTCCGATTGTCGGAGAGGTATCTCTGGGCCCTCTCGGTAATGCACATCACTATAAGCCTTGCAAGCAATGTAGCTAATGAGTTAGTTACGGAATGATGCATTACGTAACGAGTAAAGAGACTTGTTGGTAACGAGATTGAACTAGGTATTGGATACCGACGATCGAATCTCAAGCAAGTAACATACCGATGACAAAGGGAACAGCGTATGTTGTTATGCGGTTTGACCGATAAAAGATCTTCGTAGAATATGTAGGAGCCAATATGAGCATCCAGGTTCCGCTATTGGTTATTGACCGGAAACTGTTCTAAGTCATGTCTACATAGTTCTCGAACCCGTAGGGTCCGCACGCTTAACGTTACGATGATAGTTGTATTATGAGTTTATAGTTTTTGATGTACCGAAGGTTGTTCGGAGTCCCAGATGTGATCACGGACATGACGAGGAGTCTCGAAATGGTCGAGACATAAATATTGATATATTGGAAGCCTATATTTGGATATCGGAATCGTTCCGGGTGAAATCGGGATTTTACCGGAGTACCGGGGGTTACCGGACCCCCCCCAGGGGGTTAATGGGCCTACATGGGCCCTAAGGGAGAAGAGGAGGGCCGGCCAGGGCAGGCCGCATGCCCCCCCTAGTCCGAATAGGACAAGGAAGGGGGGGCGGTGCCCCCCTTTCCTCTTTCCCCCTTCCCCCTTCCTTCTCCAACAAGGCAAGAGGGGGGAGTCATACTCCCGATGGGAGTAGGACTCCTCCAGGCGCACCCCTAGGGGCCGGCCGCACCTCCCCCCTCCCTCCTTTATATATGAGGGCAGGGGGGCACCTCATGACACACAAGTTGATCTTCGTGATCGTTCCTTAGCCGTGTGCGGTGCCCCCCTCCACCATATTCCACCTCAGTCATATTGTTGTGGTGCTTATGTGAAGCCCTGTGTCGGTAGAACATCATCATCATCACCACGTCGTCGTGCTGACGGAACTCTTCCCCGACACTCTGCTGGATCGGAGTCCGGGGATCGTCATCGAGCTGAAGGTGTGCTGAACTCGGAGGTGCCGTACGTTCGGTACTTGGATCGGTCGGATCGTGAAGACGTACGACTACATCAACCACATTGTTATAACGCTTCCGCTTTCGGTCTACGAGGGTACGTGGACAATACTCTTCCCTCTCGTTGCTATGCATCACCATGATCTTGCGTGTGCGTAGGATTTTTTTTGAAATTACTACGTTCCCCAACAGTGGCATCTGAGCCTAGGTTTTATGCGTAGATGTTATATGCACGAGTAGAACACAAGTGAGTTGTGGGCGGTACAAGTCATACTGCTTACCAGCATGTCATACTTTGGTTCGGCGGTATTGTTGGATGAAGCGGCCCGGACCGACATTACACGTACGCTTACGCGAGACTGGTTCTACCGACGTGCTTTGCACACAGGTGGCTGGCGGGTGTCAGTTTCTTCAACTTTAGTTGAACCGAGTGTGGCTACGCCCGGTCCTTGCGAAGGTTAAAACATCACTAACTTCACGAACTATCGTTGTGGTTTTGATGCGTAGGTAAGAACGGTTCTTGCTCAGCCCGTAGCAGCCACGTAAAACTTGCAACAACAAAGTAGAGGACGTCTAACTTGTTTTTGCAGGGCATGTTGTGATGTGATATGGTCAAGACGTGATGCTATATTTTATTGTATGAGATGGTCATGTTTTGTAACCGAAGTTATCGGCAACTGGCAGGAGCCATATGGTTGTCGCTTTATTGTATGAAATGCAAACACCCTGTAATTGCTTTACTTTATCACTAAGCGGTAGCGATAGTCATAGAATCAATAGATGGCATAACGACAATGATGCTATGATGGAGATCAAGGTGTCACGCCGGTGACGATGGTGATCACAACGGTGCTTCGGAGATGGAGATCACAAGCACAAGATGATGATGGCCATATCATATCACTTATATTGATTACATGTGATGTTTATCTTTTATGCATCTTATCTTGCTTTGATTGACGGGAGCATTTTAAGATGATCTCTCACTAATTATCAAGAAGTGTTCTCCCTGAGTATGCACCGTTGCGAAAGTTCTTCGTGCTGAGACACCACGTGATGATCGGGTGTGATAGGCTCTATGTTCAAATACAATGGGTGCAAAACAGTTGCACACACGGAATACTCAGGTTAAACTTGACGAGCCTAGCATATACAGATATGGCCTCGGAACACGGAGACCGAAAGGTCAAACGTGAATCATATAGTAGATATGATCAACATAGTGATGTTCACCATTGAAACTACTCCATCTCACGTGATGATTGGACATGATTTAGTTGATTTGGATCACGTGATCACTTAGATTACTAGAGAGATGTCTGTCTAAGTGGGAGTTCTTAAGTAATATGATTAATTGAACTTAAATTTATCATGAACTTAGTCCTGGTAGTATTTTGCAAATTATGTTGTAGATCAATAGCTCGCGTTGTTGCTTTCATATGTTTACTTTGATATGTTCCTAGAGAAAAATTGTGTTGAAAGATGTTAGTAGCAATGATGCGGATTGAATCTGTGATCTGAGGTTTGTCCTCATTGCTACACAAAAGAATTATGTCCTTAATGCACCGCTAGGTGACATACCTATTGCAGGAGCAGATGCAGACGTTATGAACGTTTGGCTAGCTCAATATGATGACCACTTGATAGTTTAGTGCACCATGCTTAACGGCTTAGAATCGGGACTTCAAAGACGTTTTGAACGTCATGGACCATATGAGATGTTCCAAGAGTTGAAGTTAATATTTCAAGCAAATACCTGAGTTGAGAGATATGAAGTCTCCAACAAGTTCTATGGCTAAAAGATGGAGGAGAATCGCTCAACTAGTGAGCATGTGCTCAGATTGTCTGGGTACTACAATTGCTTGAATCAAGTGGGAGTTAATCTTCCAGATAAGATAGTGATTGACAGAGTTCTCTAGTCACCATCACCAAGTTAGTAGAACTTTGTGATGAACTATAGTATGCAAGGGATGACGAAAACGATTCCCGAGCTCTTCGTGATGTTGAAATCGACGAAGGTAGAAATCAAGAAAGAGCATCAAGTGTTGATGGTTGACAAGATCACTAGTTTCAAGAAAAGGGCAAAGGGAAAGAAAGGGAACTTCAAGTAGAATGGCAAGCAAGTTGTCACTCCCGCGAAGAAGCCCAAAGCTGGACCAAAGCCTGAAACTGAGTGCTTACACTGCAAAGGAAATGGTCACTGGAAGCGGAAATGCCCTGAATATTTGGTGGATAAGAAGGACGGCAAAGTGAACAAGGGTATATTTGATATACAGGTTATTGATGTGTACCTTACTAGTGTTTATAGTAGCCCCTGAGTATTTGATACTTGTTCGGCTGCTAAAAAATTAGTAACTCGAAATAGGAGTTACAGAATAAACAGAGACTAGTTGAGGGTGAAGTGACGATGTGTGTTGGAAGTGGTTCCAAGATTGATATGATCATCATCGCACACTCCCTATACTTTCGGGATTAGTGTTAAACCTAAATAAATGTTATTTGGCGTTTGCGTTGAGCATAAATATGATTTGATCATGTTTATTGCAATATGGTTATTCATTTAAAGTCACAGAATAATTGTTGTTCTGTTTACATGAATAAAACCTCGATGGTTATACACCCAATGAAAATAGTTTATTGGATCTCGATCGTAGTGATACACACATTCATAATATTGATGCCAAAAGATGCAAAGTTAATAATGATAGTGCAAGTTATTTGTGGCACTGCCGTTTGGGTCATATCGGTGTAAAGCGCATGAAAAAACTCCATAAAGATGGATTTTTGGAATCACTTGGTTATGAATCATTTGATGCTTGTGAACCGTGCCTTTTGGGCAAGATGACTAAAACTCCATTCTTCGGAACAATGGAACGAGCTACTGACTTGTTGGAAATAATACATACTGATGTATGCAGACCAATGAGTATTAAGGCTCGTGGCGGGTATCGTTATTTTCTGACCTTCACAGATGATTTGAGCAGATATGGGTATATCTTCTTGATGAAACATAAGTCTGAAATAGTTGAAAGGTTCAAAGAATAGTGAAGTGGAAAATCATCGTAACAAGAAACTAAAGTTTCCGCGATCTGATCGTGGAGATGAATATTTGAGTTACGAGTTTGGTCTTCAATTAAAACAATGTGGAATAGTTTCACAGCTCACGCCACCTGGAACACCACAACATTATGGTGTGTCCGAACATCGTAACCGCACTTTATTGGATATGGTGCGATCTATGATGTTTCTTATCGGTTTACCACTATCATTTTGGGGTTATGCATTAGAGACAGCTGCATTCACGTTAAATAGGGCACCATCTAAATCCGTTGAGACAACACCGTATGAATTATGGTTTAGCGATAAACCTAACCTGTCGTTTCTTAAAGTTTGAGGTTGCGATGCTTATGTGAAAAAGTTTCAGCATGATGAGCTCAAACCCAAACCAGAGAAGTGTGTCTTCATAGAATACCCAAAAGAGACTATTGGGTACACCTTCTATCACAGATCCGAAGGCAAGATCTTTGTTGCTTAATATGGATCCTTTCTAGAGAAGGAGTTTCTCTCGAAAGAAGTGAGTGGGAGGAAAGTAGAACTTGATGAGGTAACTGTACCTGCTCCCTTATTGGAAAGTAGTTCATCATAGAAATCAGTTCCTGTGATTCCTACACCAATTAGTGAGGAAGCTAATGATGATGATCATGAAACTTCAAATCAAGTTACTATAGAACCTCGTAGGTTTTCCAGAGTACGGCCTGCACCAGTGTGGTACGGTAATCCTATTCTAGAAGTCATGTTACTAGACCATGATAAACCTACGAACTATGAGGAAGCAATGATGAGCCCAGATTCCGCGAAATGGCTGGAGGCCATGAAATCTGAGATAGGATCCATGTATGAGAACAAAGTGTGGACTTTGGTGGACTTGACCGATGATCGGCAAGCCATAGAAAATAAATGGATCTTCAAGAGGAAGACGGACATTGATAGTAGTGTTACTATCTACAAAGCTCGACTTGTCGCAATTTTTTTTCCGACAAGTTCAAGGTGTTGAATATGATGACATTTTCTCACTCGTATGGATGCTTAAGTCTGTCCGAATCATGTTAGCAATTGCCACATTTTATGAAACCTGGTAAATGGATGTCAAAACTGCATTCCTTGATGGATTTATTAAAGAAGAGTTGCATATGATGCAACCAGAAGGTTTTGTTAATCCTAAAGATGCTAACAAAATGTGCAAGCTCCAGCGATCCATCTATGGACCGAGGCAAGCATCTCGGAGTTGGAATATACACTTTGATGAGTTGATCAAAGCATATGGTTTTATACAGACTTTTGGAGAAGCCTGTATTTACAAGAAAGTGAGTGGGAGCTCTGTAGCATTTCTAAATACTATATGCATGTCAGGACCCCGATCCTAAGTCACACCGATCTAGCATGTAACACTTCATATCACTTTGCGGCCTCACGCATGGTATTCCCACGGGTGCCACCTTACCTGGCCCGGGACCGTTTGCGCCTTTTGGCTCACGGAAATGATAGTGCCGCTAGCATCCATATGACAAAGAACCCGGGCTGACATGGCTAGTCGTGAACCCAAAGTGGCACTAACTTATATGGACATGCATACATGACCCAACAACGAACGTGTCGGTCATCAGCGAGTGAATCCGGGCTGTAGCAACTGGGCTAGAAGGACTCCGGTAAACCGGGCTGTAGCGGGCTAACAGGACTCGGGTACTCATCGCGTGACATTTCCCCGAAGGGACATACACAGGAACGAAGAAGGACACATGCCGACCAGCCTAAGTGTTCCAGAGCAGTAGCAAGCTACCATGGCTCAGTGGAAGCACTAGGAGACATTTCCCGGTAAGAGAGGCTACTAAGGATAAACAACTAGATAGTCAAATCCCACACATACCAAGCATTTCAATAGCATACACACAATATGCTCGATATGTGCAAATACAACATGGCATCACAACATGACTCTACAACTCAAGTATTTCATTCAATAGGCTCCAAGGAGCGAGATGTTACAATCATGGGTCTCACGACCCAACAATCAGAGCATACAAGTCAAAGCACAAGCGGAAGCTTAACATGTCTGGGTACAGACATCTATAAATGAGAAAGGCTGAGAAGCCTGACTATCTACCAGATCCTGCCGAGGGCACAAGATCGTAGCTGAGGTAACAAGCTAAACGTCGAAGTCCACGCGAAACTACTAGTGAGACTGAAGTCTCTCTGCAAAAACATAAAATAGGCAAACGTGAGTACAAATGTACCCAGCAAGACTTACATCAGATCTAACTACATATGCATCATTACCAACAAAGGGGATGGTGGGGTTTAATTGCAGCAAGCCAGCTTTGACTCGGTGGCTATCCTGAACTACGACTGCAAGCGACTCTTTGAGGTGGCGCACACGAGTCCACATATTCACCATATCAATACACCACTATGGATCCGCTCCCGTCTCCCTACGCGAACGCCATCCATAGCACTCACGCTTATCTTGCGCATTTTAAAGTATCCACTTTCACTTGTCTATGAACTGTATAGGCAACCCAGAAGTCCTTTACCACGAACACGACTATTCGAATAGATGATGTTAACCCTGCAAGGGTGTACTTCTTCATACATGTTTCCACCACTTAGCGTCTGCACACGACATGTGCTCGGCAGACTTCAAGCGAAAGCCGACGTGGGTGTAGACCACGACCTACCTAAACACTCAAGTCTCTAGTCCAGGTTTATCGCCTATTCGGGTTCCATCCGCGAGGAGATCCGGCCGGGGTTTCGCTCACAGCCCCAAACGATGTGAACAGGGTTCCCGAGACACCAAACGGGCGCCCGGTACACCGTGCCACGGTGTATCTACCGCATCACAGCCCACCCCTCGGGTCAGCGCTGCCCACGGCCTCCAACACATATCCTACAAACACCAGAAACTAGTTGCAACTCCTGGACAGAGGACAAGGGTGAATAAGAAGTCGAGCGGGGTCATATTTCAGGGCCCAATGCATGGTAGTAGCTGAATCATGGATCACAAACACAGAACTCAGTTCCTAAGGACGGTTTCAATGAGACAACCCACCATGTACTCCTACACGGCCTCTCACCGCTACCTTTACCAAATCGTGTTCACACACTTAGCTCACACACAACAGGACATGTTCACACACCTCTGATTCATTCCCGATGAATCAGACCTGACTCAACTCTAAGCAGTAGCAGGCATGAGAAACAAACATGAATGAGTAGGCACAACAGGGCTCAAACAACTCCTACTCATACTAGTGGGTTTCATCTATTTACTATGGCAATGACAGGTCATGCAGAGGATAAAGGGGTTCAGCTACCGCAACAAGTAACAAATGACTCGTTGTTGTCCTAATGCAGTAAAAGAGAGTAGGGCGAGAGAGTAGGATTGTATTGGAATGAACAAGGGGGTTTTGCTTGCCTGGCACTTCTGAAGATAGTATAGTTCTTCATTGGTGTCATCGAACTCATCGTCGGAACCACATCTACCGAGAGGGGACAAGCACCGACAAACAAACAAGAACACAATCAATGCAATGCACAATATGATGCATGATCATGACATGGCAATATGCTGTGGTTTGGCTAATGCAACTAGCAGCAAGTTAAATGGAGTTGGTTTGAATCTAAGATTCAAATTCAAACTCCATATGTGGATATTCAAATGCCATTCATATCATTTATCCTAAACAGTAGTCATAAGTTGTTCTAACATGCATGAAAATAGTACAGATGGATAGAGTGGATTTTTCTGATCATTTTTCATATATAAATCTTTGCATTTGGAGCTACGGTTGATTTTCTATGAATTTTAGAAGTTTTGGGCATTTCTGGAATTTCCTAATTAGTTTTAAACGAGAAAATGATTAATGACATCAGCATTGTGTCACTACTGCGTCAGCAGGTCAGCCGAGTTGACCGGGGTCAACTCTGACTGGTGGGACCCGCGTGTCATTGACCCAGGAACTAAACCACGGTCAAAACTAGCGCTGACTGGGGTTTGACCCTGTGGTGGGGCCCGCTGTCACTGTCTGTTAGTGTGCTAATTGAGGGATTAGCCGCTAATGGTAACGCCATGTCATCATCGTCGGACTTAGGCCGGCGACGACCAGATCGGCGGCGGAAGTTCGCCGGAAACTCGCTACGGGGCTCGGTTTTGCGCGTGGTTTGCGTCTACGGGTAGCTGAAGGTGCACCGCATCCAACGGTGGCGGCGGCTGGGGCTGGGCTGGCCGGAGCTCACCAGAACAGGGCTCGCGGCGGCGGCCGGAGTTCGGGCGTCGGCGGAGACGACGCTACAGCGAACGGCAGGAGCAGTGGGTTGGGGTTTTGGGCTTTTGGCATCACGCTGAGCACGGTGGTATGCTCAGACGCGATGTGTGTGAGCTCTAGCCACGGCGGCGACACAGCCGGCGGCGACAGGTTCTCGGGATCGACAGAGGCGATGGCTACGCGGTGAAATCGAGCACGGGGAGAGAGAGGGGAGGCGTAGAATCTCACAGTGGAGAGGAAGAGGTGGTCAGCGAGCTCGGAGGCGACCGGAGTTCAACGAATCGGGCGACGGCGACCGGCGAGTCCGAGGTAGGAGACGAGCTCGAAGCGTCTCTTCAAGGCGTCCGGGCTCGTGGGACTGGGCGTAGAGGTGCGCCGCAGCGAGGCGGTGCTCGTGGGCTAGCTGGCTTGGCGTGGGGAGGTCGGTGGCCACGACGAACAGCGACGGTGGCGATGGCTCCGTTCGGTGGAGAGAGGAGCGGGACAGAGGAGGGGACGAGGTCGGGGGAGAGTGAGAGAGGGTCGAGAGGGCTGCATGGCGTCGCGAGAGGCGGATTAGGACGAAGGAGAGGCCTCCAGCGCGAAGCAGGAGGTGGCCGGTGTCGACGCGCGTGCGTCCAGCACGCAGCTGCTTCGGGGCGAGGGGGAGGAAGATGACTGGCAGCTGGGCTGCACGGTAACGGGCCGCGCAGGTGGACTGGTATCCCTGGTGGGCCTCAAGGTAAGTCCAGGTAAGGTTGCTCTGTTTTATTCCTGTTTTCTATTTTCTGTAAAATTTAGGGCTTTATTAAAAATTGCTTAGGCACACTCAAAAATCACAAAACTGCTCATGGCCACTGTTTGGAATATATCCAACATGGAACATTTCAGTTTAGGATTATTTGGACATTTTAAATATTTTATCGAATTTAAATGCCCAAATTCAAATAGAGTATGATTTAATTCAGATCCCAAATATGTCATGGAAAAATGTGCATCACCTCTGGCTACTGTTTCCAGCATTTTCCAAGAATGATGAACATTTTTGAAAGCCATTTGGAATTACTGGAAATATTTTGGTTGAACCTAGTGAATTCCTTTAATGCTAGGGTTTAGGCAATCCCCATTTCAAGTTTCAAATAAATTTAGACATGATGCATGAATGATAAAGCAAAGACAAACAAGGCCTGAACCGGGGATGTGACAACTCACCCCCACTAAACAAGAATCTTGTCCCGAGATTCAAGCGTAGAGTAAGATGAAAGGGAAGCGCAAACTAACACTATCTTCACGATCCAGGTTGCACTTCAAATGAACGTTGATTCGTTCACCATCATTGTCTTGAAGTCTTGCTCTAAGAACTCCAACTAACATGACAACGAGAGGAAAGGAAAGACCCTAAAAGAATCGTTCTTCTCGAAGGTTGAACAACTCAGGATTAACTCACGGAATGAGACATAGCAACATCTCTCGAGCTGAGAGACGAAGCACACCTCTAGAGGAATGGAGTGGAACAAATGATGGAGGTTTACTAGGTAGACTATAATTCCACACTTAAGAAGGTGGTGAACGGTTGTCAGCGCAGCGAGGAGTTAAGTTGACATAAAACCATAACGAGACATCTTAGAGGAGGTGACTCATAGGATCACCCCTTAAGTGGCAAAAAGAATTACCTTTGATTCAAAGATCATTGAGACTCTTTACACCAACTTAGGGCAATTCTCGAGCGATCGTTTAGAGGGGTTCGGTAGAATGGCATACCCGGATTAGAATGGATGATGTGGATTACCTTGTTGAAAACCACACAAGGGATGATTTTAGTAATTGAGGAGAAGCTCAACAGTAGAGAGTGAGTCCACTATTTGAAAAGTTATAGCATAACCGAGGAAACTGAGAGCAATCCCAGTTAGTGCCGATGGTAACACCTAGCGCTTGTGCGTGCTCTCAAGAACTTGAGCATTTCCATAATCATCAAGGTTTTACCAACATCCATGTCAAGGGTGCTGAAAACACAACATACTACCATGATGAATAGCGATGGACGATGCAGATGCAAAGGAGGATAACACTTTCTCGGATTTCACCTTAGCGAGGCCAAGGGGACGAAATCTAGATGATCGACCGAGAGACATTTAGCACTCCGCTTCTAATGTTCTCCCTGATGTACTAGTGTATCCCATTCCTTGAAATGGTCTGGTATCTAGAACATCAAGTAAAGGTCGTACTTCGGAAACACAAAAATCATAAGGCATAGCTAGGGAGTAAATCCTACGAAGTCCTTATGGGGAGGTGGCCAACTTCCTCAATCAAGATACTACAATAATAGGTCTTCCGGCTGGGTGTGTTGGCCACGACATCCACTTTACCGGTTATCGAGAGACCAATATTATAGTTCTTGGGAAATGTTCCAACCATCATATCTGCCTGAGATTGAGATCTGGCTGGTGTCAGGATATTCCAGACTCATCAAGTCTAGAAAGAAAAAGAAAGTTCGCAACACAAATCGATGAGATGACGTTGCGAGATTCTCGGGAAATGAACTACGATAGCAAGCTCCAAAACATGAGCTGGTTCTGCTACACACATGTGAACACGTTGTCCCAGACAAACATTATCACATGGTAGTCTTACAATAAAACACTACCGAGTTTAGGTGGGGAACCATCATTAATGACATCGAAGTCTCCACGCGTGGAAGTCCAAAGAGTTCACCTTGGACAGACTCCTTTATCTTTGAACAACTCAATCAGTGGCTTGGTGTGCTAGGATATACATATGGAATGAGGATGATCAGTCTAACAGACCACAGAATTCTTCGCACGTGCATGACTGACTTGGGATGATTCCATAGGAGGTAAAACAAGCCTTCTCAAATTCATGGCGGCAACTTGCATCAAGTGCACATGAATTAGAGGGACTCACTTCTTTTTTCCAAACATATGCTTCATGAACGAGTCATGAAGATAATGCTTACACAAGTTTCCAACACTAGCTTAATGTTCAACAAAATCATGGAGGAGATAAGGATGTTGTCAATGGGCTCAACAACAATTCATCCAGGTTTCCATATTAGTGGAATTCCACAATTATGTGAACAAGGTGATAGCATTGGTCAGACCCGAAAGATATAATGGTGTATGCTCGAGGAACAACCATGAGTAAGACAACATTACGAATATCGTTGGTTCTGATTTGATTTGACGATAACCCATACTCAAATCAATGGTTTGGGTAAGATAATAGATCCAACAATTGATCACGAGGATCAACCAATAAAGATATCATCTTTCTTCAACACACATACAAGATATCCCTTAAAATGAACTAAGTCGGACAAGCTTTTATCTTCCAACTCTCCAAGTTGTTGTTCAGTTTACCAACTAGCTCAGGGTATCCAACACAGAATTTTGGAGAAGGGGGTGGTTTATGAAAAACCAACTTGATCACGAACCCAACATAGCGGTCAGGTGACAACCTGGTAATACTTCCGAGAAGATATTCGGAAAATTACGAACCACCAATATGTTATTAAGCTCGAAAACAATCTTGTTTCCGAAGCAAGATGATGTGATCAATTAAGCAAGGGATTGAAACCCTAACTCATTGATCGAAGAGTGCACCAGAAATAAGGACTAGGTAGCACGAACAGTCTTAGAATGATGATTCAAGAACCAACACGCTAAGAATGAAATTATTGTCCTTTAACTACCAAGCAACAAGGTTGCTAGGAGTATTGATTTCACACATCACGATTCACTTGTCGACATTCCGGTTGCAACAACCCGGGAACCGAGAAATGAATAATGATGGAGAGAAGTATCACTGTGTCAAGAGTTCATAGGATGGTGTGCAATTCCCATGACATTCTTGATATGAAGATGGTAATACTCCAAGGTAGAACAGAGCAAAAGCAAGATTAGCAATTTGATCTGTGGAGTACGACTGCTTTGACCCAATCCTGGAAATGGGCAAGGTACTGGAGTTTGTTTCTCCTAGTCATTCCGGAATAGAATGGCTTGACGGACCACAAGAGTAATAGGAATGCACGCATACTCTTGACTATCAAATGATAGACGAGGGTTGGAAGACAACTAAGAGGGACAACTCAAAGAACATATAATTTTCTGAGTTGTGGATGCATAGATTAGTATGTCGAACCAAGTTCAACATGTTTCTTCTGGATAACCCATGCAGAGAGGTAGGACTGGCAGAGTCATGATTTATGAATGGAGAACTCCTCAAGAGTACTCTAATTGTGATCTTTTGATCCAATAAACATCTGCCATAAGCGGTTCATAGTATTTGGAAGAAGGAAATACCACGAACCTCGAGGACTATCGCAAAGTTACTAATATCCTAAAGAAACTAGCAAACACTATCAACATGAAGTAAGTAGAGTGAATCTCGGGTTCAAGAACCCAGGAATAGAATATCTACTACTAAGTAGCATCACGGGATGCTTTCAAGAATAAAGGCCAGAATCATCACACTAGGACACAAATCATGGCTAGATTACTAGATGATCCCCTAGGACACCTAGGGTCATAATGATAATTCCAACATATATGTTGAGGCAATAGAATACCTCAACTCAGCAATTAGTGTGATTAACCTGGCCCGAAGGAACATAAAAACCAGAGGGAAAGGATTTGCAAGTGCATCAGATTGTTTAGAAACCTGGGATGACTCGGACAGCATAACGGCTGTAAATGCTCAAAAGTTTGGAGACATACTACAGAAATGGTGGCATAGCCACTTAGAAGCACAATATCAAGGTTTCGAGATCATCAGTTAACATACAGAAGTGGTAGGAACTGGATTGAGGCTTACATCCAACAATCTTACAAGTCTACAGATTAGTAACACCTGATCCTGATAGAAAGAGGAGATAGCCTAGATCTTAATCCCCGTAGAAGAGAAGAGGATGACTCAGATCATAAGGCCATGAGGTATAAGGAGTAAAAAGAGCCTTACTTTCCATCCCACAATCAATTCCCTTACATAACTAAAGCATTTCTAGACACAACTTCGACCAGTTTGGCTTGGTAATCCTACAGGCAGTCAGGCTCTGATACCAAAGCTGTCAGGACCCCGATCCTAAGTCACACCAATCTAGCATGTAACACTTCATATCACTTTGCGGCCTCACGCACGGTATTCCCACGGGTGCCACCTTACCTGGCCCGGGACCGTTTGCGCCTTTTGGCTCACGTATATGATAGTGCCACTAGCATCCATATGACAAAGAACCCGGGCTGACATGGCTAGTCGTGAACCCAAAGTGGCACTAACTTACAGGGACATGCATACATGACCCAACAACGAACGTGTCGGTCATCAACGAGTGAATCCGGGCTGTAGCAACTTGGCTAGCAGGACTCCGGTAAACCGGGCTGTAGCGGGCTAACAGGACTCGGGTACTCATCGCGTGACATTTCCCCGAAGGGACAGACACAGGAACGAAGAAGGACACATGCCGGCCAGCCTAAGTGTTCCGGAGCAGTAGCAAGCTACCATGGCTCAGTGGAAGCACTAGGAGACATTTCCCGGTAAGAGAGGCTACTAAGGATAAACAACTAGATAGTCAGATCCCACACATACCAAGCATTTCAATAACATACACACAATATGCTCGGTATGTGCAAATACAACATGGCATCACAACATGACTCTATAACTCAAGTATTTCATTCAATAGGCTCCGAGGAGCAAGATGTTACAATCATGGGTCTCATGACCCAATAATCAGAGCATACAAGTCAAAGCACAAGCGGAAGCTTAACATGTCTGGGTACAGACATCTATAAATGAAAAAGGCTGAGAAGCCTGACTATCTACCAGATCCTACCGAGGGCACAAGATCATAGCTGAGGTAACAAGCTAAACGTCGAAGTCCACGCGAAACTACTAGTGAGACTGAAGTCTCTCTGCAAAAACATAAAATAGGCAAACGTGAGTACAAATGTACCCAGCAAGACTTACATCAGATCTAACTACATATGCATCATTACCAACAAAGGGGATGGTGGGGTTTAACTGCAGCAAGCCAGCTTTGACTCGGTGGCTATCCTGAACTACGACTGCAAGCGACTCTTTGAGGTGGCGCACACGAGTCCACATATTCACCATATCAATACACCACTATGGATCCTCTCCCGTCTCCCTACGAGAACGCCATCCATAGCACTCACGCTTATCTTGCGCATTTTAAAGTATCCACTTTCACTTGTCTATGAACTGTATAGGCAACCCAGAAGTCCTTTACCGCGGACACGGCTATTCGAATAGATGATGTTAACCCTGCAGGGGTGTACTTCTTCATACATGTTTCCACCACTTAGCGTCTGCACACGACATGTGCTCGGCAAACTTCAAGCGAAAGCCGACGTGGGTGTAGACCACAACCTACCTAAACACTCAAGTCTCTAGTCCAGGTTTATCGCCTATTCAGGTTGCATCCGCGAGGAGATCCGGCCGGGGTTTCGCTCACAGCCCCAAACGATGTGAACAGGGTTCCCGAGACACCAAACGGGCGCCCGGTACACCGTGCCACGGTGTATCTACCGCATCACAGCCCACCCCTCGGGTCAGCGCTGCCCACGGCCTCCAACACATATCCTACAAACACCAGAAACTAGTTGCAACTCCTGGACAGAGGACAAGGGTGAATAAGAAGTCGAGCGGGGTCATATTTCAGGGCCCAATGCATGGTAGTAGCTGAATCATGGATCACAAACACAGAACTCAGTTCCTAAGGACGGTTTCAATGAGACAACCCACCATGTACTCCTACACGGCCTCTCACCGCTACCTTTACCAAATCGTGTTCACACACTTAGCTCACACACAACAGGACATGTTCACACACCTCTGACTCATTCCCGATGAATCAGACCTGACTCAACTCTAAGCAGTAGCAGGCATGACAAACAAACATGAATGAGTAGGCACAACAGGGCTCAAACAACTCCTACTCATACTAGTGGGTTTCATCTATTTACTATGGCAATGACAGGTCATGCAGAGGATAAAGGGGTTCAGCTACCGCAACAAGTAACAAATGACTCGTTGTTGTCCTAATGCAGTAAAAGAGAGTAGGGCGAGAGAGTAGGATTGTATCGGAATGAACAAGGGGGTTTTGCTTGCCTGGCACTTCTGAAGATAGTATAGTTCTTCATTGGTGTCATCGAACTCATCGTCGGAACCACATCTACCGAGAGGGGACAAGCACCGACAAACAAACAAGAACACAATCAATGCAATGCACAATATGATGCATGATCATGACATGGCAATATGCTGTGGTTTGGCTAATGCAACTAGCAGCAAGTTAAATGGAGTTGGTTTGAATCTAAGATTCAAATTCAAACTCCATATGTGGATATTCAAATGCCATTCATATCATTTATCCTAAACAGTAGTCATAAGTTGTTCTAACATGCATGAAAATAGTACAGATGGATAGAGTGGATTTTTCTGATCATTTTTCATATATAAATCTTTGCATTTGGAGCTACGGTTGATTTTCTATGAATTTTAGAAGTTTTGGGCATTTCTGGAATTTCCTGATTAGTTTTAAATGAGAAAATGATTAATGACATCAGCATTGTGTCACTACTGCGTCAGCAGGTCAGCCGAGTTAACCGAGGTCAACTCTGACTGGTGGGACCCACGTGTCATTGACCCAGGAACTAAACCACGGTCAAAACTAGCGCTGACTGGGGTTTGACCCTGTGGTGGGGCCCGCTGTCACTGTCTGTTAGTGTGCTAATTGAGGGATTGTCCGCTAATGGTAACGCCACGTCATCATCGCCGGACTTAGGCCGGCGACGACCAGATCGGCGGCGGAAGTTCGCCGGAAACTCGCTACGGGGCTCGTTTTTGCGCGTGGTTTGCGTCTACGGGTAGCTGAAGGTGCACTGCATCCAACGGTGGCGGCGACTGGGGCTGGGCTGGCCGGAGCTCACCGGAACGGGGATCGCGGCTGCGGCCGGAGTTCGGGCATCGGTGGAGACGACGCTACAGCGAACGGCAGGAGCAGTGGGTTGGGGTTTTGGGCTTTTGGCATCGCGCTGAGCACGGTGGTATGCTCAGACGCGACGTGTGTGAGCTCTAGCCACGGCGGTGACATAGCCGGCGGCGACGGGTTCTCGGGATCGACAGAGGCAAAGGCTACGCGGTGAAATCGAGCATGGGGAGAGAGAAGGGAGGCGTAGAATCTCACAGTGGAGAGTAAGAGGTGGTCAGCGAGCTCGGAGGCGACCGGAGTTCAACGAATCGGGCGACGGCGACCGGCGAGTCCGAGGTAGGAGACGAGCTCGAAGGCGTCTCTTCAAGGCGTCCGGGCTCGTGGGACTGGGCGTAGAGGTGCGCCGCAGCGAGGCGGTGCTCGTGGGCTAGCTGGCTTGGCGTGGGGAGGTCGGTGGCCACGACGAATAGTGACGGTGGCAACGGCTCCGTTCGGTGGAGAGAGGAGCGGGACAGAGGAGGGGACGAGGTCGGGGGAGAGTGAGAGAGGGTCGAGAGGGCTGCGTGGCATCGCGAGAGGCGGATTAGGACGAAGGAGAGGCCTCCAGCGCGAAGCAGGAGGTGGCCGGCGTCGACACGCGTGCGTCCAGCACGCAGCTGCTTCGGGGCGAGGGGGAGGAAGATGACTGGCAGCTGGGCTGCACGGTAACGGGCCACGCAGGTGGACTGGTATCCCTGGTGGGCCTCAAGGTAAGTCCAGGTAAGGTTTCTCTGTTTTATTCCTGTTTTCTATTTTCTATAAAATTTAGGGCTTTATTAAAAATTACTTAGGCGCACTCAAAAATCACAAAACTGCTCATGGCCACTGTTTGGAATATATCCAACATGGAACATTTCAGTTTAGGATTATTTGGACATTTTAAATATAATATCGAATTTAAATGCCCAAATTCAAATAGAGTATGATTTAATTCAGATCCCAAATATGTCATGGAAAAATGTGCATCACCTCTGGCTACTGTTTCCAGCATTTTCCAAGAATGATGAACATTTTTGAAAGCCATTTGGAATTACTGGAAATATTTTGGTTGAACCTAGTGAATTCCTTTAATGTTAGGGTTTAGGCAATCCCCATTTCAAGTTTCAAATAAATTTAGACATGATGCATGAATGATAAAGCAAAGACAAACAAGGCCTGAACCGGGGATGTGTCAATGTAGATGACATATTATTGTTTGGAAATGATATAGAATTTCTGGATAGCATAAAAGGATACTTGAATAAGAGTTTTTTCAATGAAAGACCTCGGTGAAGCTGCATACACATTGAGCATCAAGATCTATAGAGATAGATCAAGGCGCTTGATAAGATTTTTCAATGAGTACATACCTTGATAAGATTTTGAAGTAATTCAAAATGGAACAGTCAAATAAGGAGTTCTTGCCTGTGTTGCAAGGTGTGAAGTTGAGTAAGACTCAAAACCCGACTATGGTAGAAAAGAGAAAGAGAATGAAAAGTCATTCCCTATGCCTCAGTCATAGGTTCTATAAAGTATGCTATGCTGTGTACCAGACCTATTGTATACCTTGCTCTTAGTTTGGCAAAGGAATACAATTTTGATCTAATAGTAGATCACTGGACAGCGGTCAAGAATATCCTTAGGGAGGACTAAGGAGATGTTTCTCGATTATGGAGGTGATAAAAGAGTTCGTTGTAAAAGTTACATCGCTGCAAACTTTTACACTAATCCAGATGACTCTAAGTCTCAATCTGGATACATATTGAAAGTGGGAGCAATAAGCTAGAGTAGCTCCGTGCAGAGCATTGTAGACATAGAACATTTGCAAAATACAGACGGTTCTGTATGTGACAGACCCGTTGACTAAACTTCTCTCACGAGCAAAACATGATCATACCTTAGTACTCTTTTGGGTGTTAATCACATAGCAATGTGAACTAGATTATTGACTCTAGTAAACCCTTTGGGTGTTTATCACACGACGATGTGAACTATGGGTATTAATCACATACAGATGTAAATATTGGTGTTGAATCACATGCTGATGTGAACTAGATTATTGACTCTAGTGCAAGTGGGAGACTGAAGGAAATATGCCCTAGAGGCAATAATAAAGTTATTATTTATTTCCTTATATCATGATAAATGTTTATTATTCATGCTAGAATTGTATTATCCGGAAACATAATACATGTGTGAATACATAGACAAACATAGTGTCACTAGTATGCCTCTACTTGACTAGCTCGTTTATCAAAGATGGTTATGTTTCCTAGCCATGGACAAAAGAGTTGTCATTTGATTAACGGGATAACATCATTAGAAGAATGATGTTATTGACTCGACCCATTCCGTTAGCCTTAGCACTTGATCATTTAGTATGTTGCTACTGCTTTCTTCATGACTTATACATGTTCCTATGACTATGAGATTATGCAACTCCCGTTTACCGGAGGAACAATTTGTGTGCTACCAAACGTCACAACGTAACTGGGTGATTATAAAGGAGTTCTACAGGTGTCTCCGAAGGTACATGTTGGGTTGGCGTATTTCGAGATTAGGATTTGTCACTACGATTGTCGGAGAGGTATCTCTGGGCCCTCTCGGTAATGCACATCACTATAAGCCTTGCAAGCAATGTAGCTAATGAGTTAGTTACCGAATTATGCATTACGTAATGAGTAAAGAGACTTGCCGGTAACGAGATTGAACTAGGTATTGGATACCGACGATTGAATCTCGAGCAAGTAACATACCGACGACAAAGGGAACAACGTATGTTGTTATGCGGTTTGACCGATAAAAGATCTTCGTAGAATATGTAGGAGCCAATATGAGCATCCAGGTTCCGCTATTGGTTATTGACCGAAAACTATTCTAAGTCATGTCTACATAGTTCTCTAACCCGTAGGGTCCGCACGCTTAACGTTATGATGATAGTTGTATTATGAGTTTATAGTTTTTGATGTACCGAAGGTTGTTCGGAGTCCCGGATGTGATCACGGACATGACGAGGAGTCTCGAAATGGTCAAGACATAAAGATTGATATATTGGAAGCCTATATTTGGATATCATAATCGTTCCGGGTGAAATCGGGATTTTACCGGAGTACCGGGGGGTTACCGGAACCCTGCCGGGGGTTAATGGGCCTACATGGGCCCTAAGGGAGAAGAGTAGGGACGGCCAAGGCAGGCCGCGCCTCCCCTCCCCCTAGTCCTAATAGGACAAGGAAGGGGGGGGGGGCGCCCCCCTTTCCTCTTTCCCCCTTCCCCCTTCCTTCTCCAATAAGGCAAGAGGGGGGAGTCCTACTCCCGGTGGGAGTAGGACTCCTCCAGGCGCACCCCTAGGGTCCGGCCGCACGTCCCCCCTCCCTCCTTTATATACGGGGGCAGGGGGGCACCTCATGACACACAAGTTGATCTTCGTGATCGTTCCTTAGCCGTGTGCGGTGCCCCCCTCCACCATATTCAACCTCGGTCATATCGTTGCGGTGTTTAGGCGAAGCCCTGCATCGGTAGAACATCATCATCGTCACCACGCCGTCATGCTGACGGAACTCTTCCCTGACACTCTGCTGGATCGGAGTCCCGGGATCGTCATCGAGCTGAAGGTGTGCTGAACTCGGAGGTGCCGTACGTTCGGTACTTGGATCGGTCGGATCGTGAAGACGTATGACTACATCAACCGCGTTGTTATAATGCTTCCGCTTTCGGTCTATGAGGGTACATGGACAATACTCTCCCCTCTCGTTGCTATGCATCACCATGATCTTGCGTGTGCGTAGGAATTTTTTTGAAATTACTACATTCCCCAACAGTGGCTTGCCTCCCAAGCCAGGTGGAGGCGCCCCACCTCCCCAAGCAACGTGGTAAAGGGTGTGGGGGCGCACAACCCCTTAGGCTTCGTTCAGTTATTGGGGTTTCCTTCCCTGTGAGGAACCAACCCCTGCAGGGATTGTGTCGGGGGGATGAACACCGGGCAGGCAACGGAACCCGGATCCTATTCAAAAACGCCGGGGCCTGCATCGCCCCTCAAAACGGGCACGCGCCTGGCCGGGTCGCTCGACCTGGCAAGGCCCACAACCCGGCCAAACTCTCCGACTTGACAAGGTACATCAACCCGGCCTCAGCAACTAGCACAAGACGGCCGAACCCGGCATGACCAAGGCTTCCCCAGTAAGCCAACCCTACTCGTGGCGTCCACGGCAACCCAGCCACGGGTCAGTTCCTGTCCCATCCAGGTTGTACGATGGGACGAGACGACAGTCACCGATGACCAAGACAACAGTGTTTCCACCCATGCCTGTGGTCAGCCGGAGCATGGCAAGAGTGCCCCTCACCTACCCGCTGACCAAGGATGGCGTGGCAATAGTGCTCCCGCCCTCACCGCTGACGATGGCAAGCGACAGCCTGACGGAGAGCGCTGTACACGACTCGACTGGCCACACCCTGACGATCGACAAGACGGTGCACAGTTCCCCTAGGCCCCGGGGCCCGCGCCTAGGGGAACCCGGCGAACCACAAGCCCTCAAGCTGGACCCAGCCCGGTGTCCCGGACACCAACAATATGGACCCACCGACTCGGCATATTACCATTGTAACCCTGGGTGGGTTGGTCTATAAAACCCCCAGGACAGAGGCAACAAGAGACATGTAATGCAAAGCTGCCTGTGAGAAACAAACAGAGCTGGCAAGCATAGGACTAGCCACCCAACAGCAACATCGGGGAGAAGGAGCAGCCCAAGCCTCGGCCAGCTTACTTCCTCCTCCATATAGCTCCAGGAGCAACATTGTACTATCGATCATCCAACTACGCTCGGCAGGACTAGGGGTATTATCTCTCCGGAGAGCCCCGAACCTGGGTATGTCCGGCGTCCCGCGCCCGCTCATGCCAACCTCGCCTCTGGAGCCCACCAGTGCCCTCGAGCCTCCTCCTCTCTTTAGCCATCCCTTGGCATCTGCCGTGCGCCCACCACGACAATTGGCGCCCACCGTGGGGCAGCTCGAGGAGCTGGCCGGGAGCATGCTTCAGACGGGGCCCTTCTCCTACACCGACGAGTCTGTCGTGTTGGCGGACGACATTGTCGGCGCGCTTGCCGCCTCCTTCGCCGCGCTGCGCATCTCCGATGCGTACGCGACCGACGAGTACCCCAGCAAGGTGCTCAGCTACTCTGACTCTCCGCTCTCCCTCGGCGGCGGCATTGCCGCCGTGGCAATGGACGTCCATGTGGAGGTCTACGTCACCGGCGACGGTGCCTCCTCGTCGTCGAGCAAGACGAGGAAGGCTGCGGAAGCCAGGGCCGCCGCGGAACGGACCGAGCTGTCTGATCCGCTGTGCGCCACGATGCAGAGCCTCCGCATCCCCATCGGCACCAATGTCGACGCCACCAACATCGCCGAAGCCCGAACCTAGGTCGAGGACAGACGCCAGTAGATGCTGGACCTGTCCGAGATGCTAGTCACCACCAGACGTCGCCTGGAGGCCGCTCAGATGGAGCACGATGCCGCTCACGGAGTTACGCCCGCCGTGTCCGAGCCAAGACGGGTCGCAGATGCTCGCCCCCGGGGAGGAGCGATCGGCCGGGCCTTCGATGCCGTCCGGACCGTCTACGAGACCCCATTGAAGAACATGCGCGCTGCGGAGGCAGCCGCGGTCGGCCTCGACCAACTCGCGGGCAAGGAGCTCAAAGAGCGCATCGGGCGGATGCGTGAGCTCCTCCACGCCGCCAACACCGAGCAGGATCGCCTGCATCAGCTCGCCAAGCCGGCGGGGTCCGGCTCCGCCCACCTTGGCGGACCCGGCGAACTTCTACACACAGCTTCCTCGCCTCCCGGCGAGGCGCACTCCGGCTAAAACCGGACTCGACGCAACCCGGTCGCCACAGCCGCCGACGTCCTAGGCAACAAGTCTGCCCCGAAGAACCAGCATGGACCCAACCAGCCTGGCGGACGTCCGGCTCCAACCGACCCAGCCCCTCGGGGCCTGGCCGCCAGTCGACTCGGCCCGCGCGCCATCGACGATGCCGACGCGCGCCACCGCCTCGATCAGCTCGCTCGCTCTTTGGAGGTGGAGGAGAGCGGCGCTATCGGGCCGGCATGCTTAGGCCCATGCAGCCGGGAGGAGCCCTTTCCCAAAGGGTTCGTGCTCCCCCGCGACACCCCCAAGTACAACGGGACCGTGAAGCCATAAGACTGGCTCACCGACTACACCACGGCCATTGGCATCACCGGTGCCAATCATCGTCTAGACGTGCACTATGCACCGCTCATGCTCCAGGGGTCGGCCTGCACGTGGTTGAACAGTCTGCCGATGGGCAGCATCAACGCATGGGTCGACTTCGAGGATGCCTTTGTCCGCAACTTCACGGGGACCTACAAGCGACCCGGTCGCCCTAGCCAGCTCGCCATGTGTGTGCAGGGGCCGACAGAGATGGGTCGCGAGTACCTCGCATGTTGGACCGAGCTCCGAAACAGCTGCAAGGGCGTCCATGAAGTCCAGACGATCCAGTACTTCACCAGCGGGTGCCGAGACGGCACCCTCCTCAAGCACAAGCTCCTACGCTCTGAGCCGGCCACCATAGCCGCGCTCATGGTGACAGCGGACAAGTACGCCAATGCCGACTCCGCCATGAAGATCCAGGTGGCACTGGATGAAGCCGGCAAGGCGAAGCCGGTTCCTCCCCCGAAGCCGGCCGGCGAAAGCAGCCGGTAGCAGTATCACCAGAACAACAAGCGCAAGGCTGACCAGCCGGCGCAGCGTCACGACAACCGTCTCGTCGCGGCCGTCGAGCCCGCGGCGGACCCAGCGGCAAAGCGCCGGCAGACCGGCAAGATGGCATGGCAGCCCGCCATGAGTTTCGAAGAGATGCTCGACGCCCCATGCAAGCACCACAGCGGCGCAAGACCCTCCACGCACACGCTTCGGCAGTGTGCCATTACCAAGCGCATCCTGAGGGGAGATGTCCCGCCTCCCCCGGCTCCGGCTCCATCTCCAGGCGCAGGACAGTCGCCTCCGCCTCCACCAGCGCCTCCCGCCGGTGGCGCGATGCGGAATGACGCCTACCCGGACCAGAACGCGGCCTACGTCGTCTTCACCAGCCTTGGCAACGACAAGCACGGTGAGCGCCTTCTCTGGCAGGAGGTGAACACCTTCGTCCCGGCCAAACCAGAGTTCATGCATTGGTCGGATCGGCCGATCACCTGGACCAAGGAGGACCACCCAGCGGTCATGCCGAGTCCAGGTGGATACACCCTCGTCCTCAACCCCACCATCGTCGTGCGGTGCACGTGCAAGTTCCCCTGAGTCCTCATCGACGGCGGCAGCAACATCAACATCCTCTACCACGACACGATGACCAAGCTCGGCCTCAAGGCCGAGGACCTGGAGCCAACCCGGACGATCTTCCACGGCATCGTACCCGGCCTCTCCTACTCTCCCATTGGCCGGGTCCGGCTTGATGTCCTATTCGGCGACAACAGCCACTTCCGACGCAAACTGATCTGGTTCGAGGTGGTGGACCTGTCCAGCGCGTATCACGCGCTGCTGGGCCGGCCCACGCTCGCCAAGTTCATGGCGGTTCCCCACTAAGCATACCTGAAGATGAAGATGTCGGGTCCCAAGGGCCTGATCACGATCACCGGTGATTACCGCAAGTCCCTGGAGTGCACCTGAGACAGTGCCAAGTTGGCTGAGTCGCTGGTCATTGCCGAGGAGCGGCGCCAGCTCGACGGATTGTCGCCTTGGCGAGCGAGGCTTCCGCCGCGTCGATTCCGACCATGGACCCGGCCGACGAGGCTGCCTTCAAGCCATCCAAGGAGACCAAGAAAGTGAAGCTCAACCCTGAAGACCCCAGCTACAGCAAGTACGTTGTCGTAGGCGCTCGCCTCGACAGCAAATAGGAAGGTGAGCTCGTCGACTTCGTCCGTGAGAATCAGGATATCTTCGCATGGACCCCCAAGGACATGTCGGGTATCCCGGCGAAGTACGCCGAGCACAAACTTCACGTCCGCAAGGACGCCAAGCCTGTCTGTCAACCCCTCCGATGATTTTGTGAAGAGAAGAGAAGAACCATTGGTGAAGAGGTCGCCAAGCTTTTGGCGGCCGGCTTCATAATGGAAGTGTTTCACCCCGAGTGGCTGGCCAACCCAGTCCTCGTCCTGAAGAAGAACAAGACCTGGCGCATGTGTATCGACTACACCAGCCTCAACAAGGCGTGTCGAAAGGACCCGTTCGCTCTCCCGCGGATCGACCAAGTCATTGACTCGACCGCCGGGTGCGAGCTCCTGTCCTTCCTGGACGCTTACTCCGGCTACCACCAGATCAAGCTGGACCCAGCTGATGCCCTGAAGACGTCCTTCATCACGCCTTTCGGGGCGTACTGCTACATCACCATGTCGTTCGGCTTGAAGAACGTCAGCGCCACTTTCCAACGCTGCATGCAGAAATGCCTGCTGCCGCAACTCGGCCGCAATATCCATGTGTACATGGACGACATCGTGGTAAAGACCAAGCAACACCTCACGCTCCTCGACGATCTGAAGGAAACATTCGCCAACCTCCGCGATACAAGGTCAAGCTTAACCCGGAAAAGTGCGTCTTCAACGTCCCGGCCGGAAAGCTACTTTGCTTCCTCGTCTCGGAACGTGGCATCGAGGCGAACCCGGAGAAGATCAAGGCCATTGAGCGCATGTGCAAGCCGGCTCAGCTGCGTGACGTCCAGAAGTTCACCGGGTGCTTGGCCTCGGTTAGCCGGTTCCTAAGCCGGCTGGGTGAGAGGGCACTCCCCCTGTACCAGCTGATGAAGAAGACGAGTTCGTTCGAATGGAATGGCAAGGCAGATGAGGCCTTCCAGGACCTCAAGCGCATGCTCTCCACCGCACCAGTCCTGGCCGCGCCGACCGACAAGGAGCCGCTGTTGCTCTACATTGCCGCGATGTCGCGGGCGGTCAGCACGGTGCTGGTGGTCGAGCGACCAGAGAAGGGCAAGATCCAAGTCGTCCAGCGCCCAGTCTACTACCTGAGCGAGGTGCTCTCCATCTCCAAGCAGAACTACCCGCATTACCAGAAGATGTGTTATAGCGTGTACCTCACCGCCAAGAAGCTGAAACAATACTTCCAAGAGCACGTCGTCACCGTCGTCAGCACGACGCCTATCAGAGAAATCATCGGGTGCCAGGACGCGTCTGGCCGGGTCGCCAAGTGGGCGATCGAGCTAGCCGGTCACACTATCCCCTACGAGCCCCGCACCATGATCAAGTCTCAAGCCCTGGCCGATTTCCTCGTCGACTGGACTAAGACCAAGTACCTGCCACCGCCTCCCGACTCGACGCATTGGCGCATGCACTTCGACGGGTCCAAGATGCGACTCGGCTTAGGGGCCGGCATCATACTGTCGTCCCCGATGGGCGACCGGCTCCGCTACGCACTCCAGATCCACTTCGCCGCCTCCAACAATGTCGTCGAGTATGAAGTCCTTGTGCACGGCCTCCGGCTTGCCAGGGAACTCGGCATCCGGCGCATCCTGTGCTACGGCGACTCGGACCTGGTGGTGCAGCAGTGCTCCGGCGAGTGGGACGCCCGCGACTCCAACATGGCAAGCTACCGCTTGCTCGTCCAGAAGCTATCCGGATCCTTCGAGGGCTGCGAGTTCCTCCACGTCCCGTGTGCGGAGAACGAAGCAGCCGACACGCTCGCCAAGATCGCCTCGTCACGACAAGCCATCCCGTCCGGCGTCTCCCTCAAGCGCCTGCGCAAGCCGTCCGTCAAGCCATCGCTGGACTCCGAGTCCATTCACGACGATCCGGCCGCTCCTCAACCCGGCCCGGGGGCTGCTCAGCTCAACCCGGCCACCATCACCCCGGACCCGATCGTCACCAACTCCGACCCGAGGGCTGCTCAACCCGGCTCGGGGGCTGCTGACTCGGAACCCACCCTGGTGGTCGTCTTCACCGTGGTGACAGCTCCATCCTGGGCCCTCCCAATATCAGAGTTCCTGGAGAACGGGGTTCTCCCCATGGACGAGACCGAAGCTCGGCAAGTTCAGCACAGGGCATCCTCCTACAACATCATCAACAATGAGCTCGTCAAGCGCAACTCTACCGGCGTGTTCCAGCGCTGTGTCGAGCAGGATCGCGGCATCGACATCCTCCTCGACATTCACCAGGGCGAGTGCGGGAACCACGCCGCGTCACGATCCCTGGTGGCCAAGGTGTTCCGCCACGGTTTCTATTGGCCCACGGCCCTCGAAGACGCCGAGTCGCTCATTCTCAAATGTGAAGGGTGCCAACGCTTCAGCAAACGTAGCCACCAGCCGGCGTCAGCACTCCACACCATACCGATCGCCTGGCCCTTCGCGGTCTGGGGACTCGACATGGTGGGACCCTTCAAAACCGCTCGACGCGGCATGACACACTTGCTGGTGGCAGTGGACAAGTTCACCAAATGGATCGAGGCAAGAGCAATCAAGAAACTGGACGGGCCTACAGCCGTCCGGTTCGTCAAGGACATAGCGGTACGCTACGGCATGCCGAACAGCATCATCACCGACAATGGCACCAACTTCGCCAAGGGCGCGCTCGAGCAATATTGCTCCGTCTCCGGCATCCGCCTCGACCTGGCCTCCGTCGCGCATCCACAGTCCAACGGGCAGGTCGAACGGGCCAACGGACTCATCCTGTCCGGCATCAAGCCGCGACTCGTCGAGCCACTCATCCGCTCACCCAGCAGCTGGCTCGACGAGTTGCCGGCTGTTCTCTGGAGTCTCCGCACCACGCCGAATCGGCCGACCGGGTTCACCCTGTTCTTCCTCGTCTACGGAGCCGAAGCCATCATCTCAACAGACGTCGAGTTCGACTCGCCGCGTGTCGCGATGTACAACGAAGCCGAAGCCAGAGAGGCACGCGAAGACGGCGTCGACATGCTCGAAGAAGCGCATCTTCTGGCACTTAGCCGCTCGGCTATCTACCAGCAAGGCCTGAGGCACTACCACAACAAGAAGGTCAAGCCCCTCGCATTCCGCGAGGGCGACCTTGTCCTGCGACTCGTCCAAGAGCAGGCAGGCCACCACATCCTGTCCCCTGCATGGGAGGGCCCATTCATTGTAAGCAGGGCCTTGCGCGACCGCAACGCCTACTACCTCATCGACGCGCACAAGTCAAAGAAGTGCAAGAAGGACACCGCCGGTGAAGAAACGACCCGACCGTGGAACGCGGAACTCCTCCGCCCATTTTACAGTTAGCCGCACGAGTGTATGTATCGTCGCCTTTTGTAAACGCATGAAACTACGGGGTCCCCGAACGAGACTCGGGGGCTACCTTTTGCCGACCAATTTATTGCGTCCTTACTTTTTCTGCATCACTTTTCCACCGAACCCGGCCACCGGCTCGACTCGCTCGACCCGGGGGCTCGGGGGCAGGTCGGCTCAGTCGCCACCCCGCCGCCATACTCGGTGATTCCTGACAAAGTTGGGACACCGCGGTCCCCCACTTCGGCCTAAAACCGCAGATCCAGCTTTGGCTGTCGGCGGGCAAGCACAACGGACCAAAGATCCTCTACGATTCATACACTAAGTCAAAGGCCGCCGGGTCGATCAACCCGACACGTCACTCATCAAATAAGTAGCCGCACGACCAGCTGCTCACCAACCGGCCAAGCCGGATTGCCGCCAGCCGACCCAGTGGGTGTTTCGCTCGCGCTCAATGCTTCTAAGGACCCAAGTCCTGCGCGCCCCTCTCAAAGAATCGAACTCCTTGTCACGGACCGGAGCCTCGGCCGTTTGA
>NC_041383.1:624590279-624601086 GCF_002162155.2 Triticum dicoccoides
AAATTGGTTCGAAAAAGCGGAAGGCAAAAAAGCAAGGACACTCACGATATTTACACATAGATATTTTAACAAAAGGCCAACGGCCGGAGTTCATTACACCCTAAACAACCCCCAGTGGGTGGGTGGACATGCTACTTAACAGATTCTGCATAAAGTGTCTCAGGCATCTCCAGCGTCGCGTCGCGACGTTGACGGCGCTCCCATGGCGGCCTCTAGGTCCAGCGAGACACCGGTGTCCTCCTCAGCATCCGCGTCGCCGTAGACGCCCGTCTCCTCCGAGATCCCTTCGGGTCATGGAGAAGCAAGCCGTAGTCGTCTCCATCCATGACCCTGCCGTATTCCGTCCACTCCTGATGGAACTCGTCGTGGAAGGCGAACTCGGCGATGTAGCTGGCCCGGGAGGTGATCCGACCGGCCTGCTCCTGCAGCAACTGCTCCGAGCAGGCCCGCTGGCCCATCAGCGCGTCCAGCTGAAGATCTGGATGCCAAGACAGCAAAAACCGGAGCGCCACCTCAGCACCGGCACGGGTGGCGGAAACGCGCCACTCGCCAAGACGATCCGGACCCGTCTCCAGCCAGCACGCCAGACGCGTGAAGCTGCTTGGGACGACGGCGCTCGGCCAAAGGGCCGCCGTCATCGCGGTGCCAGCCTGGGACAACCGCTCCATCTGCGTCCCCAGTACCCTAGGCGGGCCTTGGCAGCGGCGATGATCTCCGGGAAGGTCCAGGCCGTCCGCGGATCCATCCCAGACCCAACAACGCCAGTCGGGTCGCGCTGATAGCGGACAGCTTCCTCCACCAGCCACTGCGTCTCCGGGAAGGCCCCTGCCGCAAAGGAAGAAGCAAGTTAGAAGAGCAACAATGAAGAAAAGCCGGGTCCGGACCCGGCAAACTACAAGAAGCAGCACTTAGTGGAAAACGACTCTTCCAGGTGCTGCGCCTCAAGCAACGTACCACGCTGCTCCCGCTCCATGGCGCGGTCGCGCTCCTCGAACGCCTTCTCCAGAGTGGCCGCCTTGGCAAGGGCCACCTTTAGCTCGGTGTCCTTGTCTTAGGCTGCTTTCTCGGCTGCCTCGCGGTGGCAGGCCTCGTCCTCGCGGGCCCCCTCAGCCGTGGTGACCTGCCCTCGCAGGCATTCCACCTCGCCCTGGAGCCAGCCCTTGTCGTCAGCCAGCTGGCCGCGCTGCTGGTCCGCCTCCACCAGGGCCTGCTGCGCCTCCGCGACCTTGGCGGCTTCCGCCTTGAGAAGCTCCACCTAGGCCTCGAGGCGGCTCTTGTGACCTGCCAGCTGCTCATGCAGTCGGTTGGCCTTGTCAAGAGACCGTCGAGCCGCGGGCGCCTCCGCCCTCGCCTGCGCCGCCTCGACGCTAAGACGGCCGGCATCAGCAACAAGCCGGTCGTAATGATGACTGGCCCGGAGCAGCCGGGTGTGCCAAGACAGCACCTCGGCTGCAAAGAAGAAAGGTTTAGCAGAAGAAAAAAGGCAACACTTAAGATTTGGCCCAATTGTTACACCATTGGCCCGAATCTCGGGGGCTACATCCAGTGGGTGCGCTAGCGCGCCCCCACTAAAAAAGAACACAAGAGTACCTGCGGCAATGCGGAGCTCCTCCTCCTTGGCGGCAAGCTGCTCCACAAGCTCCCGGTGTTTGCCCAGGAGACGGTTGTAGGCGGCAACCCGGAAGGCGTCAAGATGCTGAAGAAATCAGAAGTCAAAAACAAGGCCAACGTTCTAGAAGATCCGACCCAACCACTACGTAGCTGGCCCGGATCTTGGGGGCTACACCTAGTGGGTGCGCTGACGCGCCCCCACAAAGAAGAAATTATGAAGAAGCAAAAAAGATTTACCAGCATGGCGCACTCTAGGTCATGCGTCCGCTCCACCTCGGCCTGGGTGAAGGCCTCAAGCCGCTCTGTCCGACCCTGCAGGCGGCGGCTGACGGCATCCAGCGCCGCCTCCTCCTGGGTCTGAGGCCCGAAGACAGTGGCGCCCCTACTCCGCGCCGGCTACGGCACAACAGCTCGGCGCCCTCCCTGCCGGGGCACCAAGGCGTGCCCCCCAATGGCCGCCTGCGACGGGGCCAACACCTCCTCCGACGCCCCTCCCGGCGCTGACGACGACCCGGACGTCGGGACACCCTGCATCACCACCACTGACCCAGCTGCCGAGGCAGCCTCCGGCACCGTCGTCTGCGGTACCTCCTCCGTAGCCGGCGGCACCTCCGGTGCTGCCGACTGCGGCGTCTCCTCCAAGACGACGCCACCTCCACCACCATTAGCCCCCGCGCGCTCGACCATGTCGGCCCGCGGCGGGGTATCGCTCCCCACCTCCACGACCTCCTGGTCGAGGATCACCACCTCAGCCTGGCCTCCACGGCCATGCTCCCTCAACGACGACGGCTCAAAGACCGTCGCCGCCACCACCATACCCTCTGGCATCTCGCGCCAGGCCGGCTCCATGCCGGATCGCGCCCATGCCGCTGCCGCGGCGGTCCAAGCCTGGACCGACGCCACCTCCAGCTTCACCTCAGCCCGGTTCCTGTCCCGCCAGGCCAAGGCCTCAACGTCGTTGGGATCCAAGCCGAGGTCCGAGTCGGCCCGCCTCTCCACCTCTCCTTGCTCGGTGAGGTTGGACCGGCTCCTGCGGAATGCGGCCCCTTCAGTGGTCGCGGCCTCCGCCGCCGCCCTCGCCAGCGCGATGGGCGACCTGAAGAAGAAGGCAGAATGAATAAGCAAAAAAGAGACAAGGCAGGTGTCGGTGTCAAAACCGGCGGATCTCGGGTAGGGGGTCCCGAACTATGCGTCTAGGTGGATGGTAATAGGAGACAAGGGACACGATGTTTTTACCCAGGTTCGGGCCCTCTCGATGGAGGTAAAACCCTACTCCTGCTTGATTAATATTGATGATATGAGTAGTACAAGAGTTGATCTACCACGAGATCAGAGAGGCTAAACCCTAGAAGCTAGCCTATGGTATGATTGTTGTTCGTCCTATGGACTAAAAGTCTCCGGTTTATATATACACCAAAGAGGGCTAGGGTTACACAGAGTTGGTTACAATGGGAGGAGATCTACATATCGTATTGCCAAGCTTGCCTTCCACGCCAAGGAAAGTCCTATCCGGACACGGGACAAAGTCTTCAATCGTGTATCTTCATAGTCCGGGAGTCCAGACAAAGGTCATAGTCCGGTCATCCGGACACCCTAATCCGGGACTCCCTCAGTAGCCCCTGAACCAGGCTTCAATGACGACGAGTCCGGCACTCAAATTGTCTTCGGCATTGCAAGGCGGGTTCCTCCTCTGAATACTTCATAGAAGATGTTGAACACAAGGATAGTGTCCGGCTCTGCAAAATAATTTCCACATACCACCGTAGAGAGAATAATATTTACACAAATCTAATCTGCTGACGTATTCCATAGTGTGACATCACGCCACGACCAAATCTTCATACGTTTTACTATCCCACCTCAGCGCGTTTAGCGAAGCGGTTTCCTTGGCACGTCTTGTCAAAGCAGAGATCGTATCCCCTTATTCCGGGATTCTCATCAATACGGGCGTGGGTAACCCAACTGTGCCATTGGTATGACTTATTAATTGAAAGTGAGTCCCAAACGGTCACGGGGAGGGCTCTTGGTATTCAACCTCTTTATAAAGAGACCAAGGCTTGACTCCTTTCTTTCAATCCAATCAAATCCGCCTCTCGCCTCGAGTTCCAACACCCAAAGCTCCAGATTCAGGCGCTTCGGACCTTCGATGATGTCCGGCTCTGAGGAAGAAGACGTGCGAAAGCTGAGAGATGCCAGGTATCTGACCGGCGAAATCTCGCATAGGCTGCCTGCTCAAGGGCAGGCTATTCCCACTCCCCAGCCCGGTGAGAGTGTGGTGTTCACATCCCACTTCCTTCGGAGGCTAGGCTTCCCGATTGATCCCTTCGTGAGGGGGCTCATGTTTTATTATGGGCTGGAATTCCACGACTTAGCACCGGAGTCCATCCCCCAAATCTCATCGTTCATTGTCGTGTGCGAGGCCTTCCTCCATATTACTCCTCACTTCGGGTTGTGGCTTAAAACCTTCAAGGTAGAACCGAAGATCGAAGGGCAGCATGCTGAGTGCGGAGGTGCTATTATAAGCAAGATTGCCGACGCTCCATGGCCGAGGGCTCTTTTCAAGAGGAGCTCGGCTTATGGCAACGAGAGTGGTTTTACATCACAGCTCCCAGGGGCACCACGTGGGTGGTGCCACCTGCTTTTCGCTCGGGTCCCCCACCATGGCTAGCGTCATGGGTCAATAAAGGGCTTAACTAGGGGCCGTCCAAGGACGTGCCCTTGCTGTAGGGCCGCGCTCGAGATCTCCTAGAGATATATATCAATTTGGCCGTAGTGGCGCAGGTTATGCTGATTCGCCGCATACTGCCCTGCAAACGTCGCCCCCTCCTCCTGTGAGAATTTAATCCGAAAGGGACACGAGCTCTCCAACACTTTATGGGCACGATGCCCGTGGAAATGTACAAATTGTTCTTCGGATCGCAAGCAAGGTGCCCGGATTTATCCGAGGATGCAGGTCTGAACTGCAATCGTCCGGATACTCAAGTAAGTAGCCCCGTACCCGGACACGCCATCCGTACATTTATCATAAAACTGCCCTTAAAAGAGCTACCCTTTAAACAGGAGTGGATAGCGGAAGCAAAGCTTATCAGGTGTCCGGCCCCCCTTCCTGAGACCACGCCGGATCCCGTGTTGACCAGGATGTGGGAGATTGCGCCTTTTGAAGAAGGTGAAGAGGGGAACAAAGAAGCTACCGCCTCCGCGAAGGAGGCTGTCAGGAAAGGAGGAATTGAGAACTCCTCTATCCAGGGAAAGAAGAGGAACGCCTCTGAAGACCCGGAGGCAATGGCCTCAAAGCGGGGGAAGAAATCTTCGTCAGAGGGTCCGGCGCCAGAGAGTGCCCCGGCCGCATTGCGCCCCCAAGGGGATCAGCTCTCCACCGAGCCGTAAGTAAAGAGAGGGGTTTAAAATGAGTGATATCCCTGTTTTATCTCTGAGGAAGATAATGAGAATTTTACCTTGCAGTTCGGATCTCAACCCTTCTCAGCAGAGCTCATCTTCAGGGGATCTCTGTCCGGAGATGATGAAGAACGATACGCCTCCCCCAGCTGTACCGTCTTGCGAGGCGGGCGACCCCGAGGTGTCGTCTCGAAGGGTTTCTCCAAATCCGGACCTTGAAAAAGGTCGTCAGACTAGTCCGGCACCTTTCGGTGCACGGTCGGAGGGGCTGAAGGATCTGCTCGGGCGAGCATCTATCTCAAAAGAACACCGTGTGTTGATGAACATGGTGATTAGAAGGATTTCATCCGCCGAAAGTGGATTGTACGAGGCCGCCAGGAGTTTACTGACAGGTTTCGAGGTACGCGAAAAGATGTACCTTTGGACAGAGCCGCATATATAAAATGTGCCATGTATAGATAGTAGCCCCTGAAACTCTGTGTGTTGTCAAAAAATGAAGACGCACATAGGATCATAATCTCAGGTATAATATGTCGCCTTTCCTATGTAGGTGGCGAGGTGTTCGGCGGTTAGCCGGACTGATGAATTTGCCGAGCTAAAGCGGCAACTTGACGTGGCAGATGCCGACATCGCGCTTGTAAATGAGCGGCTAGACGAGGCACAAGGTATGCAATGTCTCCAAAGACATCTGGTAAGAGGAGCTTGATGCTCGTACCTTATAACAGATGTGCTTAATGCAGATGGTGCCGCTGCCGTGGAGAACCTTCGTGCGGAACTTGCCTGAGTCAAGGAGCAAGCGAGGAAAAGCGATGCGGCTGCTGTTAAAGCGACTTAAGAGCTAAAAGCCGAGCAGGCTGCTCACTGCCAGAGCAAGAAAGAAATGGCCGAGATGGCTGTAAAATTGAAGGATGCTGCCGACCGTTGTAAGCTTCTTGAAAAAGAAGATAGGGTGGCACAGAAGGACCTAGAAAAGGTCACTGCTGAGTCCAAGGACACTCGCTCTGCAATGGGAGCTATGAAGGAGGAGCTACGTCAGGCCGGAGATATCGCGGTTGGAAAGCCCTATATGCTACGGATGAAGTTCAGGGATCCTAAGTATGCTCCGTTAGACCGGAAGTGGAGTGCGGCAAACACTTATCTGGATTTGGCGGCGAGTGCCGCGGACACGACCGAACACTTCCGGGGTCTAGGTGACCATGAATTGGAAGAACTTTTTTGGTCACAGTTCCACAATCCAGAGCGCCCACTTTCGGTATCCGACCGTTTGGCCGCTTGGGCGGAGCTGAACAGGTTATCCGGACTCGCCATGAGGTACGTCGCGAGTCGTCTGTGGCCGGAAGGGCCAGAGCCGAAGAGTTATTTTAGCTTGGTGCAGCAGTTCCTTGGTACGGTGCCGCATATTGATGCAATGAAGAGGTCAGCGTGCATAGAGGGTGCACAGATGGCTCTTGCCCGTGTCAAGACATACTGGGCGGATATGAAGGCCAGTGTTGTTGCATCCCAGGATTCGGTCGAAAGCCGAGTACCTGCCAAGCACTACTTTGAGGAAGTTCTGCAAGGCGCTCGTTTAATAGAGACGCAGTGCTCGAAGGATGTTGTGTTAGAATAACATGTGCTATTGTAAAACAATGCTTTGATGGAATATAAAAGCTTTTTATACTTGTGCTTTCAAGAATTAGAATGCCTCCTGTGCGGCCGTTAATGTATATGTGTATATAACCTGAAAGATGGCAGTCGTTGGCTTCAGCCCCCACGCATATAATGCGGGGGTGTTCGCAGAAGGCGCATTTTCACACTTGATCCAACGTCTTGGTCCTATAAAGGAGGTGATAGCGTAGCGAACTAGGCAACCGAACTATAATGCTTTATCACTTTCACTTAGCCATAGGAGTATGACAATGGGGCTACTGAATAGCCCCTAAGGGCACCGCGCTCGCCCGAATTCGGGGCGAGTGTGTGCCTGACCGGGAAACGGCCCTTCGTTAATGCGGAGGAATCCTAAAGATTCCGGCAAGTCATCGAGTGGTTGACCAGTCTCTCACTATATCATGACAGTCAGTTTTCGGCTTTCTCTACTTAGGTGCTCGCCTGGCCGAACCGGGGCACAATCGCAGTAGTTCTCCTGGTGCCGCCTTAGCCGATAGAGCGGAACGTAAGGCAACAAAACACAGGAGCCGGGCAACCCAACATTTGACCAAAGACATGATTTGGAGCTGATGCATATAAGGCCAAACTCGCGAAGCCGAACACTCCCTAAGGTATTTGGTCTTTATGAAAGCGGGCCGAACAAAAGCCCTTGGTAAGAAGCCCCTGGTGTCCGGGTACGTGCAAAATTCTGGTGTGGCCACATGCCAAGACGCCAGCCTCCTCCTCGGTTATAGCAAAAAACCGGGGGATGTTATCAACAAGAGACAATAAGAAAGGTTTACGCAGGGTCTTAATCTGAAAAGAATCCTTGAAACGGGTCCCTACTGCACGTCTACGCCTGTATCTCCATTGTGTCGTATCCTGGACGGGTGTAGCATGGTGTTCATCTACAAAAGAGAGGAACTTAGTGGAATACAATCGTGCGAGCAATCTATGTTAAAATAAACAAAGTATAATACAGAAAAATGGGTAGAAGTGAGCTTTATTGTCTCCTGGTGTAAACGCGCGGAGCCCCTTGTACAAGGTTATGCGGCTATTAAGCCTGTGTATGTTTACGCCGGACTTGTCGAGCCATGTCCGAGGTCTTTAACGACCTGTTTAGGTGCTCTAACTAGTAAAGCTGGATTAGTGTGCGGCTGTCGAGGCAGCCGCACCATCGTCCGTGCTCGAGGAACACTTGATATTTCCTTTTAATGAGATGATGCCTCGTGGACCGGGCATTTTGAGTGTAAGGGATGCATAATGCGGTATTGCGTTAAAGCGGGCGAAAGCTTCGCGTCCCAGTAGTGCTTGATAGAGACTTATGAATGGGGCGATATGGAAGGTTAGCTTTTCGCTTCGGAAGTTGTCGGGGGAGCCGAACATAACTTCTAACGAGAGGGAACCCATACAATGGGTATCTGGGCCTAGCGTGACCCCTTGAAAGGAAGTGTTGCCATGGCGAATTTTTGCTGGGTTGAACCCCATTTTGCGGATTGTGTCCTGATATAGCAGGTTTAGGTCACTGCCGCCGTCCATTAGGACTTGTGTAAAGTGGAGTCCGTCAATTATCGGATCTAAGACCAAGGCAGTCCAGCCTGCGTTCCGGATACCTCTAGAGTAATCCTGATGATCGAAGGTGATTGGTTGTAACAACTAGTGGCGGGACTCCTCTGGGACAGGCCGTATAGCGCGTATCGCCATGGGCGCCACTCTATTTTTCCTTTTTGTCACATGAAGTGAATTTACTGTTTTGACTTCTTGTGGGAACTTCTTTTGTTCTCCGGTGTTCTGCTTGTGGGGTTCATCGTCGTCCTCGCTTGGTATGTCGAGCCCCTTGTGTTCGGTGTTGAGTTTGCCGGATTTCTTGAAGACCCAACAATCTCTGTGGGTGTGGTTTGCAGGCCTCCCGAGAGTACTCTGGATTTGACATATTTTGTCCAAGATTTTGTTGAGGTTAGATAGCTCGTCCCTATTATCTTTGGGGGGTGGCTTTTTCTGATTCTGCCGAGAGCTCTTGAATCCGGCGTTGACTGCCGTGCTCTTCGGGCTGTTATCCTTGAACCGGCGTCGTTCCTTGCTACGGCGCGGTTTCCCGTTTCCATCTCTAACTTCGGATGTACTTGGGTCGCTGGTGCTGCTTCTTGCCAACCAGCTATCCTCTCCTGCGCAAAAGCGGATCATGAGGCTTGTCAATGCGGCCATTGTTCTTGGCTTTTCTTGGCCGAGGTGTCTGGCGAGCCATTCGTCTCGAACGCTATGTTTGAAAGCTGCTAAAGCTTCGGCGTCCGGACAGTCGACTATCTGATTCTTTTTAGTAAGAAATCTGTTCCAGAGTTTCCGGGCTGACTCTCCGGGTTGTTGAGTTATATGGCTGAGATTGTCTGCATCCGGAGGTCGGACATAGGTCCCTTGAAAATTTGCCCGAAAAGCGTCCTCGAGCTCTTCCTAACTTCCTATGGTGTTTTCGGCAAGGCTTTTAAGCCAGTGTTGGGCTGGCCCTTTGAGCTTGAGGGGTAGGTATTTTATGGCATGGAGGTCATCTCCTCTAGCCATGTGTATGTGGAGGATATAATCCTCAATCCAGACTCCCGGGTCTGTTGTTCTGTCGTATGCCTCTATGCTTACGGTCTTGAATCCCGCTGGAAATTCATGGTCCAACACCTCATTGGAGAAACATAGGGGATGTGCGGCGCCCCTGTATTTGGGTGTACCGCGATGTTCGGGTATTTGTTGCGTTGCATTGCTTACTAGAGCTTGCTTTCTTGGCCCGTTGTCGGGGGTTGGATACGACATATGCCAAAGGATGGCTTATCATGGTGGGAGCGAGTAGAACGTCGCCGGTGCCTGGAAGCGGGATGAGGCAAAGACATGCACGCCGATGGAAGTTACCTAGCTTCAGGGCTCTCCTAGGAGATAACACCCCTACTGCTGCTCCGCGGGGTCTCCGCATGATCACTAAGGCAAAGTGACTACAATGGTGCTCCTGGAGCTGTTTCGGGAGGTAGGAGAGGGCAAGGCTAGCTGTCTCCTCCCTGTGCTATCTGGTCTATCTCTATTCAGGTCCGAACCCTTTGCATGGGTGCCCCGGGGGGTTTATATAGGCCTACCCCTCGGGGGTACAATAGTAATCTGGCTGGGCGCGGGTCCCAGCCGTCTGTCTCTCAGGCCACCGTCCTTCCCGCCGGCTTCTGGGGCCCGCCGACTGGCGGGTCCCGCGGACAGGCTTGATACTGTAGCGGCACTCCTGATGACGCAGGCTCGGTCATTGGATCGTGGCAATAGTGCCGCTGTCTATCGGGCGATCACTGCCACCATTCCCCATCCTATCTGGTTAATGGCTCGTGGGGCCCTGGGGAGGAGTCGGCCGACTCCAGGGAGGCCAACTCCCACAGGTCCGTCTTCAGGGCGCCCAGGCCGCCTTCGGCCCACCCATTGACAGGTGGCCCCGCCACCTTCGGGTTGTACAAGCCGGCGTCGTGGGCACAGTGTACTGCGCACTGTGGCTGAGGTCAGGGCAGGCATGGCAACAGTGCCGCACCTCGCCGGAGATCTTCCAGCGATACGGCTCACTGTAGCCATGCCGGCCCTTCGTAAGCAGGGGGAACGGCCACGCCGTGACTGTACCCCGCATCGTACTTCGTGATGAGGGAGGAGTCATGGGCCGACTCTCCAGAGTCGGCCTCTCTGGAGGTCGCCAGCTTGGAGTCGGCTTATCTTGGAGTCGCCGTCTGGGACTCGGCTTGTCTTGGGGTCGCCGCCTGGGACTCGACCTGAGGGGCGCGGCCTGCCCTGATGTCTTGAAAGGTCCTGGGACACGGGTTAGCCTACCCGTGGCCGATTACTCCGACAGTAGTCCTCGAAGCTGGTGGAGCCCTGCGGATGCTGCATTGTGGGGCTTCAACAGTTTCAACCTTCCAGGAGCGGACTCTAGAACTCGGCTGCCGTCTTCCCTTGGGCCGACTGTTGAGAGTCGGATGTTTAGCGAAGAGCCCCAGCTCAAAAGTCGTGGCGGGAAACCAGGCGGCGTGCCTGATACGCTTCCCCGCAGCCATCAGGGCGGTCCAATCGCGTGGCGCCACGTGGAGAGGACAGTCTGCCTTCCCACGCGCGTGACGGGACGGGCCGTCAGGCGGGGCCCGCCACTACCGTGCCTCGGCGTACGAACGGATCC
>NC_041383.1:624601332-624678823 GCF_002162155.2 Triticum dicoccoides
GCGCGCCCTTCTTCCCCGCTCCCCCGCCTCATCTTGCCTTCTCTCCTTCCTGCCTCCGCCGTTGAGCAAGAGCACTTCACAGCACGGCGATGAGCTCTTCCTCCGCCGCGGCCCTCGCCGTGCGCTCCGGTGTGTGGGATGGCTCGGAGGTAGAAGAAGAACACATCGAGTTCCTCCCCGGACACGCCGTCTCCCCAGTGCGGACCTCGTGCGCGCGCGCGCTGCGCTGGAGGGGGAGATCCGGCCGGCGCCGGAGGAGGGCGAGCGGGTCATCTTCCGCTCGCACCTCATGCGCGGCCTGGGGCTGCCGGCGAGCGGCTTCTTCCGCTCATTCTTGGAGTTCCACAGCCTTCAACCGCACCACCTCACTCCAAACACGGTGGTGTTGCTCTCCGCCTTCGCCACTCTATGCGAAGGTTTCCTCGGTGTTCTCCCCACCATCGAGTTGTGGGGAGAATTCTTCTCTTCTAAGCTCGGCACGCACGTCGCCGGCGTGCCGGCTCAGTGCGGCGCCTACATCGCGGTGCAACGCTCGACGGCCGACAACTCCTTTCCTCCCATCACGCTGATCAAGTCGGTGAAGATGTGGCAGCGCTCTTACTTCTACGTGAAGAACCTCGCCTCCGACAGCGACTGGGTCAACCTGCCGCCTCACAACGCCGCCCCCTAACTGGGAGGCTCCCCAGCTGGTCTCACCGAGTCAAGTCGCTGACTCTCGCCGGAGCCGCCGCCGTAGCGCAACTCTGAGTCTTGATACAGTTGGAGGGTCTCGTCGGGGGCGACTTGCTGGCCGCCTTCGTGGCACGCCGAGTTCTCCCGCTCCAAGGCCGGCCTCACCTGATCTATCAGATGAGCGGCCTTCGAGACCCAAGTCGGATGAGCACCAAGGAGATGCCCTGCAAGGAGGTGGCGAACTTGGTGAACCATATCGTGCACTGCGAGTTTGAGGAGGACTGGCAGTTCGGCAAGGAGCCGTACTCGTGCGACAACCCCCCACCAGTGGTAAGTCGCGTCCCCCTATTGTTTTATTTTCTTTGCGGCCGACTCCGGCTTCTGACTCTTGTCGGTTTCTTCTGAGCCAGAATCCTCTTATGCAGCCCGCAACCGGCGCCACAAGACAGCCTCGCGAGTATGTTCCCGATCGTGCGGAGAGCGACGTCGACGACCCTGACTTGGGGGCGGCGGCGATGGAAGCCGACGCCGAAGGCGGGGGAGAAGGAGCGGAAGGCGACTTCAGGCCCTCGGCCACCTTCGCCGACTGGCCTGACGACGACGCCGAAGGGGAGGTCGCCCCGCGCCACCAGCCGAAGGTCGGCTCCTCCGCCGGCCAAGGCGGTTTGAAGAGGCGTCACGCCGGGCCGAGTGCGCCTGGCGGCAAGTTGAAGAAGATAAAGGGGGCGGCCGCCGCGACCAGACGGGAGGAGGCGGCCGTGAAGGCCAACCGCTTCCGAAGGGAAGTGAGATGGCCGCCGCTAGTCTCTGCGTAAGTCTTTACGCTTTTTTCTTTTCCTTCGTTGAATCTTGTCCGAGTCTTCTTTTATACTTCCTCCATTCTTCTTCAGGGCCCCTCTTTCCCTTGAGAGAGTCGCCGTCCCCTCCGTCATGGGGTCGGCGGAGACGTCCGCCAATACTCGGCGGGCCGACCCCGTCACCTACCTCCCGGAGGCGACGGAGCGAAATGCGCGGGAGAGGCACGAGGAGGAGGAGGCCGAACGTCTGGAGAAGGCGGAGGCCGACAGGGCGGCCGCCTCCGCCCAAAAGAAGCTGGAGGACGCCGAAGACGCCCTTGCGGCGAGATGGCGTGCCGAGGAGGTCGCGCGTTGCCGATCGGCGATGCTCGCCCCCCACTGTCGTCTGCACCGCCGCCTCCGGAGTTCACGGGGCAGACCGGAGAGGCCGGCACCGAGAACCCCGTCGTGGAGAAGGAGGGCGGTGAGGCTTCTATGTCGGACACTCTCGTGCCGCCACCGCCTCCTCCACCACCGTCTGGGAGACCGCACGGCAAACAGCCGGTGGGTCCATTGGAGACGCCGGTCATGGACGAGGCCGAGGCGCGACTGCTTCTCCAAGTCGCCTCGCCGGTGCGCTGCCGTCTTGAGAGGGCGACCTCAGCGCCGCGACCTCGGGAGACCGGCGCTGCCAGCTCGGCAACCCTAGACGCCGAGGCCACAAGCGCCACGCCCACCGGGTGGTTGCGCGGAGGCGGCACCGGGCCGCTAAATCAACTGCTTCTGGAAGTCCAGGCGAAGCTGCGGGCTGAAGGCGACGCCCTTCAAGCCTGCACCAGAGCGCATCTGGCCGCACGAACGGCCGTCCGAGTAAGTTTCTTTTCCTTTTTGATTCTTGTTTTTTCTCTGTGGGGGCGCGCCAGTGCACCCACTGGGTGTAGTCCCCGAGTTCCGGGCCGGCTGCTGAGCAGGCGGTTCGGAACTCCCTCTGGCGAGTTCCAAATACTAACTTTGTCTTCAATGACTTATTGCAGGAGTATCACAACCTCCGCGCCACTGCTTTCAACCGCAATGTTGAGGAGTTGAGCAAGCAGGCCGCCGACTTGTCGGAAAGCCGGAGTAAGTTCTTCTTCTTCGCGGGGCACGCTGGCGCACCCGCGGGCTGTAGTCCCCGAGATTCGGGCCGACTGCTGAGCAGTCGGGCCGGATCTTCCCGGCGATCTTCTTTGCTGATGACTTATTTGTCTCTTCTTTCGTTCTTCAGGCACCAACGCTGCTCTTCAGGAGCAGCTGGGCGAGGCCAATACCGCCTGTCGTGCCAAGGAGGAGGAGTGTGACAAGCTTGCCGCGGAGCACGACCTGCTGGCGGCGCAGCTGGTCGAGCAGAAGGAGCTGCTCAAGAAGGCGCAGGACGAGGCCGAGAAGAAGGAGGCTGCTCTCCTGGCCGAGTTTGAGAGCGAGCGCTCCTCCTGGACTAACAGGGAGGCGATGCTGACCTCCAGCTTCCATGAGATCGAGGATACCGTTGATGGTAAGTTTCTTTTGTTTCTTCGGGCTTCTGACTATGTGTCAGGCCGACTTCTGATTTTTCGACTTGCTTCTTTTTTGTCTTGGCAGACTTCTTCCCTGGTCACTCGCAGGCAGTCCCTCTGGCCATCGAGGCTGCTCGTGAGGCGCGAAGGGCAAACCGTGAGGAGATCGCTGCTAATGCCCCCCGAACCGTCGAAGAGCAGCTTTTGAGCATTGAAGCCCGTCTTCATCCAGCTTACCGGCTGATGCGCCGGCTTCAGCGTGCCGGCGCCCAGGCGGTTGCCGCCCTGTGGCCAGGCACGCCGGCTCTGCGCACCGCTAGCCGAACTACCGACTGGATGGAGGTCGCTGCCGGCCGTCTTGAGGCTTGGAAGGGCTCCTCAGCCCGGGCCGGAACGCGCCATGCCTTGGAGTTCGTCAAGGCGTGGTATCCAGGGCTGGACCTGGACCGTCTGGCCGCGTTCCGGTCAGAAGCCCAGGCCGAGCTAGAGGCTGTGGAGGGTGCCCTTGTCGAGCATGCGGCGGCCATCACCGAGTACACGGACACCAGTGTCTTCATCCCTGAGCGGGCTGAAGGCAGCGAGGAAGTGCCGCCAGAGTGGTTCGGGATGAACCCGGAGTATGGCGAGGACTCAGCGGAGGTGATCGACTCCAGCACCGAGGAGGAGGACGAGGCGGAGGACGAAGGCGAGGCGGAGGTGCCAGAAGACGGAGCAGGCGGCTAGCCTCAGCTCAACCGCGCCTCCAGCAACGAGCCGCGTTGAGAGAAGGCGACTGCCGCCGGAGGCGATCAAGCCGAGACGGCCCAGCCGACTGCCCCGGCGCCTGACACCGCCGTCTCCTTCGATCCTCCGATCCCAGATGTCGCCTCCTAGGCTGCCTTTTTCGCCTCTGCTTGTCTGTCTTAGTAATCTTTTTGAAAACTTTGTTAGATTCGAACAATTCCACCCGCGGGGTGTATCTTGAACTTCTATTCGAAGATTCGGCCAAGGGCCTATGTAAATATTTATCCGATTTCTGTCTTTCCTTGCTTACTGCTCTTTAGGCTTTTCCCTTTGCCGCCTTCCTTTAGTCGCTGCCTTGCCAGTCGGACAGCCGCTCTGCGGACTGCCGCTGGGTCAAGTGCTCGGCTACTTCGGGAAGGCAAGTACTTGGCCGTTTAGAGTTTCTTTAGCAAGTCGATAGAAAGCGACGGGCCGACTACCCAAGAGTCGGCCGTCCTTGATAGAGGCTAATAAAGACAGCGAGCCGACTACTCATGAGTCGGCTTTCTGCCTCAGAAATGCTGGAGGCCGTCTTACGCTATGTTCGTGCTTTAGGTCCTTAGCCATTTTTCATGTGGGCGTCCGTTCTTCCTCACTCCTGTTCGCCTCACAGTCGCTCTGCGAGCTGCGGCTTTGCCAGGAGGCGGATTGGGCACCGCGCACTACTTGTCTGACTGCGGGAAGCTCCTCATAGCGCAAGGCGGCGAGTCCCCGGGCCGACTAGTCTGGCCCGATGCCAAGCGGCTTGTAATGAAAGTAATGTTCTCGAAGGCATAATTCTTATCATACAGATAACAAAAAGGGCAGTCCCCGAGCTCGTCTCGGGGGGCCCAAAGTCTTAGTACTTTAATACAAAGGGGTAGTGTGATACATACTGCATCAACTGTAAAATCTTCGAAGAAGATTTACATTCCACGGGCGCTCTGTCTCTTTGCCGGAGTCGTCCCTCTTGCGTGCTCGGGGCTTCTGAGCATCGATTAGATAGTAGGCGTCGTTTCCTAGCACCTTGCTGATGATGAAGGGGCCTTCCCAAGGTGCCGACAGCTTGTGCTGGCCGGCTGTTCACTGGATCAGCCGGAGCACAACGTCGCCTTCTTGGAAAGATCTTGGCCTGACCTTCCTGTTGTAGTATTGACGCAGACTCTACTGGTAGATGCTGGACCGGCTGAGTGCCAACAGCCGGCCCTCTTCCAGCAGATCAACGCCGTCTTGACGTGCTTCTTCTGCTTCTTCCTCGGTGTACATGGTGACTCGCGGGGAGTCGAACTCTATGTCCGTTGGGATGACGGCTTCGGCACCATAGACGAGGAAGAAGGGTGTGAAGCCGGTTGACTTGTTTGGAGTCGTGCGCAGACTCCAGAGGACGGCCGGTATCTCCTCAAGCCAACAGCCGGCAGATCGCTCCAGCGGGACGACGAGTCGAGGCTTGATGCCAGATAAGATGCGGCCGTTCGCTCGCTCCACCTGGCCGTTTGACTGCGGATGGGCAACAGACGCTAAGTCCAGTCGGATCCCCTGTGTCGCGCAGAAACTGGCCAAGGCGCCTTTGGCAAAATTCGTGCCATTGTCGGTGATGATGCTGTGTGGGATGCCGTACCGAGTTGTGATGTCAGTGATGAAGGTCATTGCAGTCGGACCATTCAACTTCTTGATGGGTTTCACCTCCACCCACTTGGTGAACTTGTCCACTGCGACAAGCAGGTGAGTCAAGCCACCTCGTGCTGTCTTGAATGGTCCCACCATGTCCAGACCCCAGACTGCAAAGGGCCAGGCGATGGGGATAGTCTTGAGTGCGGAAGCTGGCTGAAGTGGCTTGGAACGGAAAATCTGGCACCCCTTGCACTTTTGGACTAATTCTTTGGCCTCTTCCAGGGCAGTTGGCCAGAAGAAACCATGCCGGAAGGCTTTGGCGACGAGTGCCCTGGAGGCCGCGTGGTGACCGCACTCGCCTTCATGGATGTCTCTGAGGATTGCTTGGCCTTGTTTTGCCTCGACCAGCGTTGGAAGACGCCGGTAACGCTGCGCCTGACCAGCTCTCTGTTGACTATGGTGTAGGCTGCTGCTCGGCGTTGCACTTGTCGAGCCAAGATTTCATCAGTTGGCAGCTCTCTATTTACTAAGAACCTGAGGATGGGCTGGGCCCATGAAGGTGCTGCTATTTCTTCAATTGCCACTAGTGCGACTTGGACAAGGGCGGCCGGGCTGGGAGGCGGCGGGTTGGAGTCCGCAGCCGCTTGCTGATTTGACAAAGTCCCGGGGCCGACTGGAGCAGTCCCCGAGCCGAGCTCTGGAGTCTTCGATCTTGCCACTGCAGTCCCCGAGCCGGGTTCTGAAGTCCCCGGGCCGGCTTCGACTGTGTGTTTCTTGGAGTCGGATCTGTCTTCCTCAGGCGGAGCCGGCACAAAGATTGAATCTGATTCTGGTGACGGCTTGATAGAAGGCTCGAGGAGGCACCGAAGGGCGACGCCGGATGGTATTGCCTGGCGGGTGGAGCCGATTCGTGCCAAGGCGTCTGCTTGGTCGTTGTCGTTCCTTGGCACGTGGAGGAACTCGCACCCTTCGAAGTATCCGCTGAGTTGCTGGACGAGGAAACGGTAGCTCGCCATATTTGCGTCCTTGGCGTCCCAATCGCCAGATGATTGCTGGACCACCAAGTCAGAGTCGCCATAACACAGGATCCGGCGAATGCTGAGTTCTTTGGCAAGCCGGAGCCCGTGGATGAGCGCCTCGTACTCGGCCAGGTTGTTGGAGGTGGCGAAGTGGATCTGCAGCGCATATCCGAGCTTGTCGCATTTGGGGGAAGTGAGGACGACGCCGGCTCCCAAGCCGGTGCGCATCTTGGAGCCGTCAAAGTGCATCCGCCAATGGGTGGAGTCGGGTACTGGCGGCAGATACTGGGTCTCGGCCCAGTCGACGAGGAAGTCGGCCAGTGCTTGTGACTTGATGGCGGTGCGGGGCTCGTAGTAGATGGTGTAGGGGGCCAGGTCGATGGCCCATTTGGCCACTCGGCCAGAAGCATCTCGGCTTCCAATGATCTCGGCCAGTGGAGCTGTGCAGACCATAGTGATTGGATGCTCCTGGAATTAAGGCTTCAATTTCTTGGCGGCAAAATGCACGCCGTAGCACATCTTCTGGTAATGGGGGTAGTTCTGCTTGGAGGTCGATAGTACCTCGCTCAAGTAATATACCGGTCTCTGGACAGGTAGCGCCTTGCCTTCCTCCTTGCGCTCGACTACAATGACTGTGCTGACTACTCGGCTGGTGGCGGCAAGTATAGGAGCATGGGCTCTTTGGGAGTCGGAGCCGCCAGCACAGGGGGAGTAGTCAACATCTTCTTTAGTTGGAGAAAAGCCTCGTCCGCCTTGGGAGTCCACTCAAAGAAGGTTGTCTTCTTCATGAGCTGATACAAGGGGAGAGCCTTCTCGCCCAGCCGACTGATGAATCGGCTGATGGATGCCAAACAGCCGGTGAACTTCTGCACGTCTAACAGTCGTCTGGGTGCTTCCATCCTCTCGATGGCCTTGATCTTCACGGGATTGCACTCTATCCCGTGTTCGGAGACCAGGAAACCGAGGAGCTGGCCGGCTGGTACTCCAAAAACGCACTTCTCTGGGTTGAGCTTGATCTGGAATCGGCGCAGATTCTCAAAGGTTTCCTTGAGGTCCTCCAGCAAGGTTCCATGCTTCTCCATCTTCACCACTACATCATCCACATAGACGTGGGCATTTCTGCCGAGTTGCTTCAGGAGGCACTTCTGCATGCAACGCTGAAAGGTGGCGCCGGCGTTTCTTAAGCCGAACGTCATGGTCAGGTAGCAGAAGGCTCCAAACATCATGATGAAGGCGGTCTTCAGTCTGTCAGCCGGGTTCAGCTTGATCTGGTGATATCCTGAATATGCGTCTAGGAAACTCAACAGCTCGCATCCGGCTGTGGAGTCTATCACCTGATCAATTCTCGGTAGAGCAAATGGGTCCTTGGGGCAAGCTTTGTTGAGGCTCATGTAATCAATGCACATCCGCCACTTCTTGTTCTTCTTCAGCACCAGTACTAGGTTTGCCAGCCACTCTGGAAAAAACACTTCCATGATGAAGCCGACTGCTAGGAGCTGGGCTATTTCTTCTCCAACAACTCTTCTTTTTTCTTCTGACAAGCGGCGCAAGGGCTGCCTGACAGGCTTCATATCAGATCGGACGTGTAATTTGTGCTCGGCGAATTCCGTCGGGACACCAGGCATGTCCTTGGGGGACCATGCGAAGATGTCGCGATTCTGACGGAGGAAATCGACGAGCTCGCCTTCCTATTTGCTGTCAAGGCCTGTGCCCATGACAGCGTACCTCTCCGGGTGCTCTGGGTCCAACGGTATCTTCTTTGTTTCTTTGGCTGGCTTTAACGATCCTTCTGCTTCCGACTCCTTGGGGTCGGGCGATAACTCTGGCTGCTTGCCGGCCATCGCCACGACCCGATCAAGAAGCCGTTTCTCAGTCGCGATCACCAAGGACTCGGCCAGCTGACTGCTTTCGGCCGCGCAAGCGGACGACTTCCTGTAGTCGCCAGACACGGTTAGGATTCCCTTGGAACTCGGCATCTTCATCTTGAGGTAGGCGTAGTGGGGGACCGCCATGAACTTGGCCAAGGCGGGTCGGCCAAGCAATGCATGATATGGGCTTTCAAGGTCCACCACCTCTAACCAAATTGGCTCTCGACGGAAATGATCCTTGTCTCCGAAGAGGACATCTATCAGGATCTTGCCGATTGGCGAGCAGGAAAGGCCAGGGACGATTCCGTGGAACACAGTCCGGCTGCTCTGAAGCTGTCTTCGCTTGATTCCTAATTTCTCCATTGTATCCTTGTACAGGATGTTGATACTGCTGCCTCCATCTATCAGTACTCGCGAGAAACGAGTGGCCCGCCTATCTATGGCGAGTGTGGCGCCTAAGACCAAGGTGTAGGAGCCTGGACTCGGCATTACCTCTGGGTGATTAGCTCTGCTCCAATCATAGGCCTTTTGGACCAATGCATGAACTCTGGAGTACTTGATGCAACCGCATTCACTTCTTGCTGCTGTTGGCGCCTGCTACGGCGGTCATCTGCTACACTGGTGAACACCACATAAGCTCCGTGTTCATCCGGGAACTCGTCTTGTATCGCGCCGACTGGCCTGACGGCCGGCTGCTGGGGCGGCTGTGGAGGAGGTGGCCTAGCAGGAGGGGGAGGGGGCAGGCTGTCCCCCTTGGCGATTCTGGTCAGCCAGTGGCATTTCCTGGTGGTGTGGTTGGACGGCTTCGCGCCGCTGTGGAACTTGCAGGGACCATCTAGAGTCTGCTCGTAGGAGAAAGCCGATAGCCAGTTGGACTTGCCGCCCTTCTGTCGCTTCGCCGGAGGCGGTCCCTCCAACTGCTGGTCCTCTGCTGTTGCCACTTGCCGACTGTTGGAAGTCGGCTGCGGGGCTTTGCGCTTCTGGTCATTCTACTGTTGCCGCCGACTGGTGTCTCCAGTCGGAGTTCTTGGAACCTGAGGGGCGACTTTGCCAGTTGTGCTGACCCGAATCTCCGCCTTCATGGAGGAGTCGGCTGTGGCGTACTTGTCCGCCGTGATCAGCAGCTCATCGAGGGTCTCCGGCTCGTCGCAGAGGAGCTTGTGCTTGAGGAGGGTGCCTTCTCCGCACCCGGCAGTAAAGTACTCGATGGCCTACACCTCGTGCACGCCCTCGCAGGAGTTCCGGAGTTCGCCCCAGCGCGTGAGGTAGTCGCGAGTAGACTCGTCAGGGCCTTGCACGCACAAGGAGAGTTGGCGTGGCTTGGGAGGTCGCTTGTACATGCTCGTGAAGTTGCGGACGAAAGCCTCGGTGAAGTCGACCCAACTGTTGATGCTGCGAGGCTTCAGACTGTTCAACCACGTCCGGGCCGAGCCCTGGAGCATGAGCGGGACGTATCTTACGGCAACACGCTTGTTGCCGTTTGCTATGTTGACAGCTGTGGAGTAGTCGATCAGCCAATCTTCCGGCTTCACGGTGCCGGTATATTTGGGCGTGTCTCGGGGGAGTGTGAACCCTTTGGGGAAGGGCTCATCTCGGATGCGGGGTCTGAAGCAGGGGGGACCCAACTCGTCTTCTTCTTCCAGCGCCAGGGATCGGTGGAGTCGGTCGATCCGGTGGCGGGCGTCGTTCTCTCCGACTCCCTCTCGACGGCCAAGGCGGTCGCCGAGAGTCAAATGTTCCACGGGCGGCGGGGAGACTCGCCTTTCTCCGCGAGGAGGGGGTGGCAGGTAGTCGTCCCGCCGTTCCACTGCTTTGGGGCGGCCGTCTTGGTCGCGCTCGATGGTGATGTGAGTCCGACTGTGGCTGACAGCCGGCTCCTTGTCCTTCTTCCCACGGGCCCCGCCAGTCGGCGTCCGGGACGTCGCACCTTGGTCTCGGTGAGGCGGTGGGTCGTTGTTTTGGCGCGGCGGCACCTCGGTGCGGCAGCCGACACCATTTTGCGCGGCAGCCGCGTCGAGGAGCTGCTGAACTCGCTCCGTCATTATGCGGCGCTCTTCGCCTTCGAAGTTGTCGAGCTCGTCTGCCGCCGCCTGGGCAGCACGGATATTCTCTGCGAGCGTGGACTACACAGGGCGATCAGCCCCGAAGAGTTTGGCGGTTGCCGCGCCGCGCTGTCGGACTGCGCCTAGGCGGCTAGGCCTAGTTGGAGCCGGCGAGCCGCCTACGGCGCGATCCATCTCGCGTTGGTAAGCCTCTGACAAGCGCCTCATGCTTGCCAGCTTCTTCGCGCCCTCGACGAGCTGAAGGCGGAGCGCCTCCAGTGTCTCGGCATCGGCGTCTTCCGGAATCGGCGCTGCAAGGCCTCGCAGGGCTGCGTCAAGTGGGTCGTGCGCTCCTTCGCCGGAGCGCTCGCCGTGGTTGAGGACGAGGACCTCAGTGATGGTGCTTCCGCCGCTCCCCGCGTAAGGGAGCGGCTCGTCGTAGACCACCACGTTGGTGGGGAACGCGTCGAGCGACGTGGTGTCGGAGTCGACCAGCATTGGGTCGGGGGATCCTATGGACTCCAGGTCCGCGGCAGGCTCGCCGGCGATGTGGAGTTGGTCGAGGAGGCTCGCGAGGAGGCTCTCGGGGCCACTCATGCCTGCATCGGATGCAGGCTCATCGGAGAGGCGAACCTCGCCGATAAGATCGGTGAGGCAGCTGGCCACACAGGCCATCTCAGCACCGTGCAGCGTGTCGGCACAGACGCCATCCGGCGTGCCGGGCTGGCTGTGCTCGCCGGGGAGGAACAGGGTTCCCGTCCAGAGCAGATCTCCGGACGACGGTGCACCTCGCCCCACGGTGGGCGCCAAATGTCCGGGGTTGGATACGACATATGCCAAAGGATGGCTTATCATGGTGGGAGCGAGTAGAACGTCGCCGGTGCCTGGAAGCGGGATGAGGCGAAGACATGCACGCTGGCGGAACTTACCCAGCTTTAGGGCTCTCCTAGGAGATAACACCCCTACTGCTGCTCTGCGGGGTCTCCGCATGATCACTAAGGCAAAGTGTCTACAATGGTGCTCCTGGAGCTGTTTCGAGAGGCAGGAGTGGGCAAGGCTAGCTCTCTCCTCCCTGTGCTATCTGGTCTATCTCTATTCAGGTCCAAACCCTTTGCATGGGTGCCCTGGGGGGTTTATATAGGCCTACCCCTCAGGGGTACAATAGTAATCTGGCTGGGCGCGGGTCCCAGCCGTTTGTCTCTCAGGCCACCGTCCTTCCCGCCGGCTTCTGGGGCCCGCCGACTGGCGGGTCCCACGGACAGGCTTGATACTGTAGCGGCACTCCTGATGACGCAGGCTCGGTCATTGGGTCGTGGCAACAGTGCCGCCGTCTATCGGGCGATCACTGTCGCCATTCCCCATCCTATCTAGTTAATGACTCGTGGGGCCCTGGGGAGGAGTCGGCTGACTCCAGGGAGGCCGACTCCCACAGGTCCGTCTTCGGGGCGCCCAGGCCGCCTTCGGCCCACCCACTGACAGGTGGCCCCGCTGCCTTCGGGTCGTATAGGCCGGCGTCGTGGGCACAGTGTACTGCGCACTGTGGCTGAGGTCAGGGCAGGCATGGCAACAGTGCCGCGCCTCGCCGGAGATCTTCCAGCGATACGGCTCATTGTAGCCATGCCGACCCTTCGTAAGCAGGGGGGGGGGGGAACGGCCATGCCGTGACCGTACCCTGCATCGTACTTCGTGATGAGGGAGGAGTCATGGGCCGACTCTCCAGAGTCGGCCTCTCTGGAGGTCGCCAGCTTGGAGTCGGCTTATCTTGGAGTCGCCGTCTGGGACTCGGCTTGTCTTGGGGTCGCCGTCTGGGACTCGGCCTGAGGGGCGCGGCCTGCACCGATGTCTTGAAAGGTCCTGGGACACGGGTTAGCCTACCCGTGGCCCATTACTCCGACACCCGTAGATAGATCTAGTTGGGCCGTCTTTTTGATGCGAATCCTTGTGTGGATCGCACGCCGGATTGAGTGCGGCGCCCTTTGCTGCTTGATGTCGGTCATGGGGTCGTCTATCCGACCTGGTGGCTTCCTTGTTTTTTGACCGTGGGGGCTCTAGGGTCTCTTCATCAAATTCCGGTAGTAATTTTCGCGTCGGATAGCTCTTTGTGTGGTGACTGTCGCCGTACTTGTGTGCGGTGTTGAGTACTCTGTCCCGTCTGATTCTGAGTGCATCTTCTGCTGTTTTGAGCTTCCGCTTCCGCTTTTTGAGACTACGCGCAGTGGCGACGAGCCTTTGGCGGAGGTTCTTCTTCTCCAGCAACTTGTCCGGCGTGAGGTTGTCCCGACTATTATCTTCGCCGGGGACGGGATGTTTGGTTTGTTTCTCTAAGTTGCCATGTTCGGACGGTTGCTCGATGGTATGTTCATCGTCCGCCGGTTCATCCTGCCCTGTGGCTGGATCTCTGTCGAGGTGGGGCTTGGCACGATGTTTCCGCCGCCGCTTTGATTGCTTTTTGAGGGAATGATCCCTCGTTGTGCCCTTTTGATCCTCGTCGTTGTTTCTTTTAGGTGTGTCCACCATGTATACATCGTGAGATGAGGTGGTTGTCCAGTGCCCTATAGGCGCTAGTTCTTGTTCGTCTTTTTCATCAGCGTCCATACCGTTGATGTCTTCGGAGTCGAAGTCGAGCATGTCAGTTAAATCATCGACAGTGGCTACGTGTCACGACCGGTTTTCCGGGTTATAAATTTCCAGAAAGGACCGTCGTGCTCATCAGCCCCAGGATTACTGTTAGCTGATGAGGCTCAAACTTGATACAGAAACTCCAAGCAAAAAAAATACAAAATATGTAGTACAAGACCATTCTGGCCTGTGGGTACAACAAATGGTTTCTAGTGGTTGATGGCGGAAGCGGGTTGTGAAACATCTGTGTCTATGGGACTCCATTCCCCACGGGAACAGCTGACCAGGTTAAATTCCTATCTTCGCGAGGCTGCTATCTCCAATGAGTGGTTTCCGGGGCTGGCATCGCATCGCTCCTCTCCGAGCAAGAAAAATCTGGCCAAGACAATAGCCAGGGACAAGCCAGTGAGTACTTTGAATGTACTCGCAAACATTATGAACACAGGTATAATATAACAATGAGGTGCTGAAAAATATTTTATGCTCATGAAGTCAGTCACCAAAGATAAATAACTCTCGGATGCGTGCAAGCAAGTTATTTAATAAATTGCAATAACATGATAGTATAAAAAAATGTATGAAATAAATAACAAGTAATGCCACAGTCGGGCGTCTGAGCGACGCCACATAAAGGGCTTTAAAAGAAATGCCACAGTCGGGCGTCTGAGCGACGCCACATAAAGGGCTTTAAAAGAAATGCCACAGTCGGGCGTCTGAGTGACGCCACATAAAGGGCTTTAAAAGAAATGCCTCAGTCGGGCGTCTGAGCGACGCCACATAAAGGGCTTTAAAAGAAATGCCACAGTCGGGCGTCTGAGCGACGCCACATAAAGGGCTTTAAAAGAAACAATCATAGTGAATATCCCGGAGGTAGAACCATCCCAGAGATACACGATGATAACAATAATATCATGGGTTAGTCAACAATAATAATAATCATAGTTATCACAAGTCACAAGTAGTAATTCCATTTCTGGATTAACAGTTTCACCTCCGAAGACCGACGCTAAGACCGACACTTGACCCATCCCAGACTGTAATCCTTAACCATGGACACGGCTATTCGAATAGGTTTATTCTCTGCAGAGGGTGTACTCTTTATCCACGAGTAACGGATTTCTTTAGTCCATCGGGACTAATTCCGTCTATGGTCTTTTTGTTGAAAACACACCTAACTTGCACACACCAGCTTATCTCACACATGTCTGGAATCACCCACGACACCTGTTAAGCAAACTCTAAGTGGGGAGGCTACAACCTCGCGTAGCATGGGATCAAATTTATATCGCGCGCTCTAAGGGGTGGCCTCCCCTCTCAGTCCCAACCGGAAACACCCATGCCCCCGGACCAGGTGGTCTGCCTACCAGCTACAACCGGTATCTTCCACCATGGCCTCTCTGTACGGTGTGTGCTAGAAAGAGGTTGACAACTTACTGAACCGTACTCTACTTGCTGTAGAGACGAGTGGTAGTACGAAACAAGTATGGGGGTTACGGGAACAAGACTCGATCTACGGTCGACTCAGGAGGTTCAAGTATTCCCTGCATGATTAGCATGACAAAAATATTCTCATCCAACAGAGTCACCTCTCATATCACCTTACCATGCCATACCAGACATAACCGTCCCGACGGAGACCGGCGACAAACTCATGCCTACCCAAGGCCGAGGTTTTCCTGGGTTCCTGCCGGTATGCATGCAAGGCACATGAGGGTGATTATCATCACAAGTGAGTCCATTTCCAACAGCATGGAAATCAACAACATGCACCCATGCATATGATCGTATCACATGAAATAACAATTCCTTCGAAATGCGGTGGTGTTATAAAGGTATCAACGATCACACCAAAATATTATGCCGGGGTTCAGAATGCTTGCCTTCAATGTGTGGAAAGGCAGGGTGTACTCCAAAACTTTTGAAAGCTTCTTCTCTCTCCCAAAAATCCCATTTAAAAATATATTTGAATTAACACACATTTCAAAAACAGAACCAAAAAGTTGTTTGAAATTTTTTCAAATAAATCTTAAAATAAACTAGACCAAATTTGAGGAAGGTAGGAAAAAGAATCAACTCATTTGGACTTATATTTAAAAAGTTATAGCTAGTCAAAGATTTGGTCAAATCTGTTATTTAAAATAAAACAGAAAAGAAAACGGTTCGGAAGGGAATATGTCTTCGGAGCGGGGAAAACGTACTGGGGAAAATACGCCTTCACTTAACCGACGTGGATAGGCGCAGGGTCACTGACAGTGGGTCCAAGGGGCCCACTGGTCAGGTTTGACCAGTCTATCCCTCCCTCCTCTTCTTCTGCCCGAACGGAGGCGAGGAAACGGCGATCGTCGCCGGCGAACGGCGGCTCCCCGCGGGGCTCAGAGGGCGGGGATGGATCCGCCACTCCAGGGTGATCCTCCCGGTGGTCGCCAGGTAGGTGGGGACGGAGGGAGCTGTCGGCGGCGAGCTTCTCGGCGGAGGTGGCCTCGGGAGCAAAGTGATTTTTTCTCCCGCGGTGTGCCCCGATCAAAATTGAGTAATGGGGATGGCTCACAGGAAGATGAGGAAGCTCTTGGTGGAGAGAATGGAGAGTGGGTGGCCCTGGTGGTGCCGAATTGGCCGGGGCAGAGGTGGCGGCTGCCGTTGCCGGAGATGGGGAAGAAGACCTTCCCCGAGTCGATTTGCTGCCATGGGAGAACTAGGGGAGCATTCTAAGGCTTCCTGCGTGCACGGGGTGGCTCGGGGGCCTCCTTTTATAGCTCGTTGAGGTCGGTTCCACGGCGGCCGGATAAGCTCTCCGGCGAACCGCCTCGCTGTAGCTTGGAGGGCAACGTGGCGTGGCTGGGGATGACGGCAGGAGCTAGTGGACGAGAGTGCATTGCTCCAGGGGCAGGTGGCGAGTGGGAGTGGCTTGGGCGGCACCGACATGGCCAGAGGCTGCCGGGCGGCGGCGGCGGCTAGCGCTTGGCTTGCCGGGCATGGCGAGGGGCGGCTTGGCGCGTAGCTGAGAGAAGGGGAGCGCGTGGCGAGGTTCTGCAGAGCGGGCCAAAGCCGTGGGGGCCAGCGTGTCGGCTCGGCCGCGTGGCTGCAATACGCGCGCTCTGGGCGCGTCCAGTGCATGCACTGAATGTGCTTGACGAAATGCCAGAGCATGCTAGAGGTCGCGGTTGTGGCTGGCAAATATCAGACCCAGGTTAGGAGCAACTGGAATCCTAGTGGACATGCTAGTATGATCCGAGGTGCAAGGTCACAATGCAAAGACAAAAACATGTCAAAACTGGCCATGCACACCAGGTGTTTGACAAAATGCCAAGGGTACTTAGGCATTTCTTGGAGTGGACAATATCTCCAAATCAGTGTCTCTGTGGATGAAAGAGAGAGTGGTGATGTTAGTTGGACAAAAGAAGAAACTTGTTAGTGCAAGTTTTACAAAGCTTCAATTCTGGACAGGAAATAAATGACATTATTTCATGAACCAAAAATGATCCAAAAGGTGCATGCTCCTGGACTTAAGGGTTTAACATGGGGGACTACAAGTAGGAGAAATAATCAAGGGTTAAAGAGCAAGTAAAAACATGGTTGCTGTACAAACCATCAAGTTGGTCCAGAATGAAGATGAGGTTGATTCACTCAAATTTTTGAAAGAACATAAATAGGTTTTTGCACAAAGTGAAATAATAGGCTACTACTGACCTCCCTTAATTTTGGTAGAAGTTTTAAAGAAATATTTAAATAGGTTGTAGTGCAAAATGCACTCTGGACCAGGGAAGAAAAATTGAGTGCAGGGCTCAAAATATTTCATGAATGAGATATATTTTAGCATAAAAGTGATTCAAAAACATCACATGATATCTCCAAATTTTTGTGGAAATTTTAAGTGAATTTATCAAATGGTTGTAGTTCAATTAAGGCCATTTAACCTAGAAAAACCCTTTTCAAGAAAATAAAGATCAAGCAACATAATTATTTAATTAGCTACACTGATAAAAGGAAAGTTTTTCTTGAGAGGTTAAAACAAGTCCAACAACATTTTTGAAAAGTTTTCTCTTTGGGAAAAACTCATCATAACAGGGAAGGAAATGATTTCAACAGAATCAAAATGAAGCTAAAAAAAATTCAAAGTTTTAAATCCTGGCAAAATTTTATTCCATTAAAACAAGGCCAAAATTTTGGGGTGTCACAATACTAACCCCCTTAAAAAAAAATCTCGCCCTCGAGATTTGCTAAAAGCGGTGTTAAGAAAATAAATACGCAATAACGATGTAGCTACAGTGAGAAGGCAATAAGTGGTGAAAACCACAGTGTGAAAAACTGGGGCTGCGCGGAAAAGTCTACGGTTCGGGACAAAACGGGTGATTTCTATGCTAGATATAAATTTAGGATAACTCCTAAATTTAGATATACGCTGGTCGCACCCGAGAGCACAGTGCTCTCTCTGGCTGACAGGTGGACCCGGGGTCCACTGTCAGTCTCCTCTTCTTCTCCCACTGGCCCTTTCTTCCTCCTCTCTCCCGCGCGCTTTCTCCACCGGCGACGCCTAGTGTGTAGGGCCTCTAGGCCGTACCGTGGTAGTGCGCGGCGTGCTAGCTGCCGGTGTAGCGTGCACTCACCTCGCGGGCCAGCGCGCTGTCGGCACTGCTCGCGGATTCGACTCCGAACACCGGCGATCGGCGACGAGCGGCGTTGGTGGACTTCGCCCACCGTACACCGAGCTCGAGCTATAAAAACGGCCGGGGTGCCTCTCTCTTCCTCCTTACACCTGGCCTCACTTCTCCTCCTCCTTATTTCTCCGTTACTGCTTACAGAAGCTCGGTCGAGGCTCTAATGGCGGAGGCGATGCCGGACTGGTTCGTGACCCTGATATGCGGAGGGCTGGCGGCGCTGCTGGGGCTCTCTGTGCTCCTGTGCGCGATGATCTTCGACGAGTATCGCGATGCTGCGGCTCGGGTGTTGGCTCTCCGCGGTGGTGGTGATCATGAGGAGTAGATGGAGTGTGCCGGGTGCTAACTGTTGTTAGGGGGTGATTAGCTGGATGTAACACTGTTGCAAAGTTTTGCAAACAGTGTATGTGTCCGAATGATTATGGTTGTGAGTCTGCTCGTGGTGCTGAGTGAAATTAAATAATCCACGTCGTGAGAAAGTGTAGATGTAGCAACTCAGGGAAAAGAAAATCTCACTCCAGGGTTTTGCGAGGGGAAAACAGTTAATTTAAAGGAGCATAAACCACAACAAAAACTACACACATAAGCAGAAGCCAAATAATTGACTCGTCGTACAAACTCAGGGTATTACACATAAGTCACACACATAAATAAATGCTGCAAAGAACAAATACAGTAGTGACGTCTAAAATGAAAATGGTAACTGGGCGGGGTCCTGATAAAATGTCTCTGGTACAGGAATACATTCTCCTTCAATTGGAGGCAGTGGATTGACCAGTCGATGTATGCGTCTCTCCGTGTCGGGTCTCAGTGGCTTGCCGATGGCAATCTGAGGATTTAAATTTGCGAGGCTCTGGAGATAATCCATCACCCGCTGGTTTAAATGCTCTTGAGCAATTATGTACTGGATAAGGTTGGCCAGAACTGGGTCTCTCTCAATACGTCCACCGGGAAAAGATGTTACTTCTCCGGGTGCTGCACGACTCGAAAAGTAATAATATCCTCGTTCGCGGGCATAGGGTACTGCGGATCGAAGACGAGCAATCGCTTCTTTCGCAGCAGCCTCTATGGCCAAGTGTGGGGTTGGCATAGATTTCCCCACGAAGGAAACTTCCGTTGGATCTTGGTTGGGGTCTACAGGAGGAATGTGTACTGCTGCCCAATATTCCGAGGTGGATGGGGTGATCCTCGATTTGAACAGCTTGTACTGGGGTGGCTGGGTAGAACCCATGGTACTGCGGGTAAAATGCCACAATATTTTGACAAAGCTACCTGGGGTTGCATCTGGGGTTCTCAGATGAATGTTGGGGTTCGGCATGACAGGAAAAAGCGTGAGTGTTGTGCACAAAGTGAGGGTTGCTGGGTAAGGTCACAAGGTGGCCTTTATATAGCAGTGGAGCCGGATCGTTTCACCGTGGTGAAAGGTAAAAATTTTCCAGCTTAGTTCCAAAGGTCGGGTCGGTGTCAGAGATACACATATCTCATAAAGAGACGTGTTACTGTGGTTGTCGTCGGGTTGGTCTTGGTAGTTGTGTCCGAAAAAAATATGCAGCTATGCGCTGACTAAATATGCAAGGCTACTATTAAAATAGAGGCACAAAGACAGGCTGCGTTAATATACGCGGTCGCATGATTACAAAGCGAGGATACAATGAAACTTGGTGCTACTCATACTGCTTAGTCTACTTCCTTTATGTCTAAACGGGCGTGCCTGGTGGATGTCGAGGCTTCTCCACGTGTTTCTCTGCCGGGATTAGTCGGAGATGGCGGAGGAACTGCAGGGTCGGGGTAGTGAGAATGACCATCGCGGGGATTGTTGGCCACAACCCCGTTGGAGTGTGCTCCCAATATGTGACGAAGCACTTCTGGGGTTATCGCAGCACCTTGGCTGATGGCTGGGGCAGATCTCGGGGTCTCGATCGGTTGTCCAAACAACACGACTGGGTTGTCGGTGTTGGGCTCGTTTTCTTCTCTCGCCGGGGCTCGACGAACCAGCTCTCCACGAGCTGCGATGATATCAATAGTGATCTGGTCGAACAGTGCCTCTAGTGCACTTACATAGCACACTAGGTGCAATAATGCGGGGTCCGTCTCGTGATCTCCATTGGCAACTTGGGGTGGTCTACCATACCCTTCTCGCCTGGGGTAGTAGTGGAACGAGCGACAGTTAACTCTGGGCGACAAGTGCCTGAGATGAACTATAGCCTCTCGAGCGGCTAGCTGGATGGCTTGTGGCTCAAAGGAAGTTGTTCTTCCGGTGAACCGGTAGGGGCGCTCGGGTGCTAGACTCCTACCGTAAATGTGCACAGTGGCCCAGAATTGGCGGTCCTCACCGCTCATGGGTCCTTGATACACAACATATTCTGGTGGCTCTTCTAACGCGTAGGCACGACGGGTGAGGTTTGCGAGGATGGTCACAAAACCTCCAAGGTTGGTTGCTGTGGTTTCGTTGTGCACTATAGGTCCAGGCATTGTGGCTCGGTTTGGGGTAGCGACTGTGTGTGCTGGTTTGGGGCTAGCGCGCCCCTTTTTATAGGAAAAAGGGGACGGAATCTTCCTTCGCACGCTTGCGAGAAAAGACTATTTAGGGGCCGGTTACTGGCGCATGAGTGACATGTTAGGTTGATAGGTTGGGCACCGACTGCCAAAAGTGTTGGGTCACTGTGTGGCTATCTTGCACGAGAAGCTTGGCTGGGGTTTGGTTAAGGTCTGGTGGGTTGGTTTGCCTAGTTTATTGACCTGGCTAAGATAGGATTAGCCAATGGTCAGCCTGGCTCTGATACCAAGTCTGTCACGACCGGTTTTCCGGGTAATAAATTTCCAGAAAGGACCGTCGTGCTCATCAGCCCCAGGATTACTGTTAGCTGATGAGGCTCCAACTTGATACAGAAACTCCTAGCAAAAAAAATACAAAATATGTAGTACAAGACCATTCTGGCCTGTGGGTACAACAAATGGTTTCTAGTGGTTGATGGCGGAAGCGGGTTGTGAAACATCTATGTCTATGGGACTCCATTCCCCACGGGAACAGCTGACCAGGTTAAATTCCTATCTTCGCGAGGCTGCTATCTCCAATGAGTGGTTTCCGGGGCTGGCATCGCATCGCTCCTCTCCGAGCAAGAAAAATCTGGCCAAGACAATAGCCAGGGACAAGCCAATGAGTACTTTGAATGTACTCGCAAACATTATGAACACAGGTATAATATAACAATGAGGTGCTGAAAAATATTTTATGCTCATGACGTCAGTCACCAAAGATAAATAACTCTCGGATGCGTGCAAGCAAGTTATTTAATAAATTGCAATAACATGATAGTATAAAAAAATGTATGAAATAAATAACAAGTAATGCCACAGTCGGGCGTCTGAGCGACGCCACATAAAGGGCTTTAAAAGAAATGCCACAGTCGGGCGTCTGAGCGACGCCACATAAAGGGCTTTAAAAGAAATGCCACAGTCGGGCGTCTGAGCGACGCCACATAAAGGGCTTTAAAAGAAATGCCTCAGTCGGGCGTCTGAGCGATGCCACATAAAGGGCTTTAAAAGAAATGCCACAGTCGGGCGTCTGAGCGACGCCACATAAAGGGCTTTAAAAGAAACAATCATACTGAATATCCCGGAGGTAGAACCATCCCAGAGATACACGATGATAACAATAATATCATGGGTTAGTCAACAATAATAATAATCATAGTTATCACAAGTCACAAGTAGTAGTTCCATTTCTGGATTAACAGTTTCACCTCCGAAGACCGACGCTAAGACCGACACTTGACCCATCCCAGACTGTAATCCTTAACCATGGACACGGCTATTCGAATAGGTTTATTCTCTGCATAGGGTGTACTCTTTATCCACGAGTAACGGATTTCTTTAGTCCATCGGGACTAATTCCGTCTACGGTCTTTTTGTTGAAAACACACCTAACTTGCACACACCAGCTTATCTCACACATGTCTGGAATCACCCACGACACCTGTTAAGCAAACTCTAAGTGGGGAGGCTACAACCTCGCGTAGCATGGGATCAAATTTATATCGCGCGCTCTAAGGGGTGGCCTCCCCTCTCGGTCCCAACCGGAAACACCCATGCCCCCGGACCAGGTGGCCTGCCTACCAGCTACAACCGGTATCTTCCACCATGGCCTCTCTGTACGGTGTGTGCTAGAAAGAGGTTGACAACTTACTGAACCGTACTCTACTTGCTGTAGAGACGAGTGGTAGTACGAAACAAGTATGGGGGTTACGGGAACAAGACTCGATCTACGGTCGACTCAGGAGGTTCAAGTATTCCCTGCATGATTAGCATGACAAAAATATTCTCATCCAACAGAGTCACCTCTCATATCACCTTACCATGCCATACCAGACATAACCGTCCCGACGGAGACCGGCGACAAACTCATGCCTACCCAAGGCCGAGGTTTTCCCGGGTTCCTGCCGGTATGCATGCAAGGCACATGAGGGTGATTATCATCACAAGTGAGTCCATTTCCAACAGCATGGAAATCAACACATGCACCCATGCATATGATCGTATCACATGAAATAACAATTCCTTCGAAATGCGGTGGTGTTATAAAGGTATCAACGATCACACCAAAATATTATGCCGGGGTTCAGAATGCTTGCCTTCAATGTGTGGAAAGGCAGGGTGTACTCCAAAACTTTTGAAAGCTTCTTCTCTCTCCCAAAAATCCTATTTAAAAATATATTTGAATTAACACACATTTCAAAAACAGAACCAAAAAGTTGTTTGAAAAATTCAAATAAATCTTAAAATAAACTAGACCAAATTTGAGGAAGGTAGGAAAAAGAATCAACTCATTTGGACTTATATTTAAAAAGTTATAGCTAGTCAAAGATTTGGTCAAATCTGTTATTTAAAATAAAACAGAAAAGAAAACGGTTCGGAAGGGAATACATCTTTGGAGCGGGGAAAACGTACTGGGGAAAATACACCTTCACTTAACCGACGTGGATAGGCGCAGGGTCACTGACAGTGGGTCCAAGGGGCCCACTGGTCAGGTTTGACCAGTCTATCCCTCCCTCCTCTTCTTCTGCCCGAACGGAGGCGAGGCAACGGCGATCGTCGCCGGCGAACGGCGGCTCCCCGCGGGGCTCAGAGGGCGGGGATGGATCCGCCACTCCAGGGCGATCCTCCCGGTGGTCCCCAGGTAGGTGGGGACGGAGGGAGCTGCCGGCGGCGAGCTTCTCGGCGGAGGTGGCCTCGGGAGCAAAGTGATTTTTTCTCCCGCGGTGTGCCCCGATCAAAATTGAGTAGTGGGGATGGCTCACGGGAAGATGAGGAAGCTCTTGGTGGAGAGAACGGAGAGTGGGTGGCCCTGGTGGTGCCGAATTGGCCGGGGCAGAGGTGGCGGCTGCCGTTGCCGGAGATGGGGAAGAAGACCTTCCCCGAGTCGATTTGCTGCCATGGGAGAACTAGGGGAGCATTCTAAGGCTTCCTGCGTGCACGGGGTGGCTCGGGGGCCTCCTTTTATAGCTCGTTGAGGTCGGTTCCGCGGCGGCCGGATAAGCTCTCCGGCGAACCGCCTTGCTGTAGCTTGCAGGGCAACATGGCGTGGCTGGGGATGACGGCAGGAGCTAGTGGACGAGAGTGCACTGCTCCAGGGGCAGGTGGCGAGTGGGAGTGGCTTGGGCGGCACCGACATGGCCAGAGGCTGCCGGGAAGCGGCGGCGGCTAGCGCTTGGCTCGCCGGGCGTGGCGAGGGGCGGCTTGGCGCGTAGCTGAGAGAAGGGGAGCACGTGGCGAGGTTCTGCAGAGCGGGCCAAAGCCGTGGGGGCCAGCGTGTCGGCTCGGCCGCGTGGCTGCAATACGCGCGCTCTGGGCGCGTCCAGTGCACGCACTGAATGTGCTTGACGAAATGCCAGAGCATGCTAGAGGTTGCGGTTGAGGCTGGCAAATATCAGACCCAGGTTAGGAGCAACTGGAATCCTAGTGGACATGCTAGTATGATCCGAGGTGCAAGGTCACAATGCAAAGACAAAAACATGTCAAAACTGGCCATGCACACCAGGTGTTTGACAAAATGCCAAGGGTACTTAGGCATTTCTTGGAGTGGACAATATCTCCAAATCAGTGTCTCTGTGGATGAAAGAGAGAGTGGTGATGTTAGTTGGACAAAAGAAGAAACTTGTTAGTGCAAGTTTTACAAAGCTTCAATTCTGGACAGGAAATAAATGACATTATCTCATGAACCAAAAATGATCCAAAAGGTGCATGCTCCTGGACTTAAGGGTTTAACATGGGGGACTACAAGTAGGAGAAATAATCAAGGGTTAAAGAGCAAGTAAAAACATGGTTGCTGTACAAACCATCAAGTTGGTCCAGAATGAAGATGAGGTTGATTCACTCAAATTTTTGAAAGAACATAAATAGGTTTTTGCACAAAGTGAAATAATAGGCTACTACTGACCTCCCTTAATTTTGGTAGAAGTTTTAAAGAAATATTTAAATAGGTTGTAGTGCAAAATGCACTCTGGACCAGGGAAGAAAAATTGAGTGCAGGGCTCAAAATATTTCATGAATGAGATATATTTTAGCATAGAAGTGATTCAAAAACATCACATGATATCTCCAAATTTTTGTGGAAATTTTAAGTGAATTTATCAAATGGTTGTAGTTCAATTAAGGCCATTTAACCTAGAAAAACCCTTTTCAAGAAAATAAAGATCAAGCAACATAATTATTTAATTAGCTACACTGATAAAAGGAAAGTTTTTCTTGAGAGGTTAAAACAAGTCCAACAACATTTTTGAAAAGTTTTCTCTTTGGGAAAAACTCATCATAACAGGGAAGGAAATGATTTCAACAGAATCAAAATGAAGCTAAAAAAAATTCAAAGTTTTAAATCCTGGCAAAATTTTATTCCATTAAAACAAGGCCAAAATTTTGGGGTGTCACACTATGAAGTGGGTGGTGGGTGGGTTTCGAATTTCTTCGTCGTCCGCATCCCAACCTCGCTGACCATAGTCCGGCCAGGGCTCTCCTGATAAAGAGAGAGACTTTAGTGAATCCAGGATGTCGCCAAAGGGCGAGCGCTGAAAGATGTCCGCAGTGGTGCACTCCATGATCGGAGCCCAATTGGGTTCGATCGGGAGGGGTGCGGAAGATTCAGAGTCCGGAAAGGAGTCCGGCACCTTGGAGTCATGAGCGTCACAAAGGACAAGGCTGGTGTTCGGCTCGATCGCCATAGAGATTGCAGCCTACGAGGCGGCGTTTAGCCACCCATCCTCGACCGGCGCAGTTGGCTCCAAGCTAAGGCTCGGAGCGGACACCTGAGTGGCGCTCTGGGCACTGTCCAGCGGCAGAGCTAGATCATGCCCATCGTGACAGTGCAGCGCGCTCGGCTGTGGCTCAAATCCGTCGAAGATCAAGTCCCCGCGGACGTTAGCCGTGTAGTTAAAATTTCCAAATTTGACCTGATGGCCAGGGGCGTAGCTTTCGATCTGCTCCAAATGGCCAAGCGAATTGGCCCGCAGTGCAAAGCAGCCGAATACGAAGATCTGTCCGGGGAGAAAAGTCTCACCCTGGACCGCGTCGTGGTTGATGATCGAAGAAGCCATCGGGCCTAAAGGTGACGACACAGAGGAACTCACAATGAAAGCACCAATGTCGGTGTCAAAACCGGCGGATCTCGGGTAGGGGTCCCGAACTGTGCGTCTAGGCGGATGGTAACAAGAGACAAGGGACGCGATGTTTTTACCTAGGTTTGGGCCCTCTCGATGGAAGTAAAACCCTACTCCTGCTTGATTAATATTGATGATATGGGTAGTACAAGAGTTGATCTACCACGAGATCAGAGAGGCTAAACCCTAGAAGCTAGCCTATGGTATGATTGTTGTTCGTCCTATGGACTAAAACTCTCCGGTTTATATAGACACCGGAGAGGGCTAGGGTTACACAGAGTCGGTTACAATGGGAGGAGATCTACATATCGTATTGCCAAGCTTGCCTTCCACGCCAAAGAAAGTCATATCCGGACACGGGACGAAGTCTTCAATCTTGTATCTTCATAGTCCGGGAGTCCGACCAAAGGTCATAGTCCGGTCATCTGGACACCCCCTAATCCGGGACTCCCTCAACAGGCTCAAAAAATCCAGGCGCAAGCAAGAAATAAAGCTCACACCGCCAAGACCAGGACCGGGGTCGGCCTCCCATGCCCGCCACCGCGCTTCCTCTTGGCCAGCCTCCCAGGCTCGGCCGGGTCCGCCGTGCGCTTCGGGGCCCAGGGTCGCGGCGCGATGCTGTCTTTTCCATGCGGGCGGCTCGGCGCCGCCCCATGTGAGGACCCAGCTCCGCCCGTGTCACCGCCTCCCCCGCCCAATGCCACTACACCAACAACCGGCGTCAGCGTCGCCCACGACGTGACACGATCAAACAATTCAAATGAAGAAATAAATATGCAAGACTTACCAGCACGACGCCCAGCGCCGGTGTCAGACTCGGCCACCTCCTCCTTGCCAGGAGCCGCGGGCTCCTCTGGCACCACCGGTGCCACCTGCGACGGAGCCCGGGCGTAAGAATGCCGGATTGCGTTCAAGAGATTCTCCCACGTCGCATCAGGACGAATAAGAAGATGTGCGACAGCGAAGTAAGAAGACCAGATGCTCACCTGCGGCGCTGGGTTCGACTGGCTATATGGCGCCATGCCGAATCGCTAGTCCTCTCCAAGGTTGGCTGAGGGAGTCCTGGATTAGGGGGTGTCCGGATGGCCGGACTAAGACCTTTGGCCGGACTCCCGGACTATGAAGATACAAGATTGAAGACTCCGTCCCGTGTCCGGATCGGACTTTCCTTGGCGTGGAAGGCAAGCTTGGCGATACGATATGTAGATCTCCTCCCATTGTAACCGACTCTGTGTAACCCTAGCCCTCTCCAGTGTCTATATAAACCAGAGAGTTTTAGTCCGTAGGACGAACAACAATCATACCATAGGCTAGCTTCTAGGGTTTAGCCACTCCGATCTCGTGGTAGATCTACTCTTGTACAACCCATATCATCAATATTAATCAAGCAGGAGTAGGGTTTTACCTCCATCGAGAGGGCCCGAACCTGGGTAAAAACATCGTGTCCCTTGTCTCCTGTTACCATCCGCCTAGACGCACAGTTCGGGACCCCCTACCCGAGATCCACCGGTTTTGACACCAACATTGGTGCTTTCATTGAGAGTTCCTCTGTGTCGTCGCCTTTAGGCCCGATGGCTTCTTTGCTCATCAATCGCGATGCGGTCCGAGATGAGACTTTTCTCCCCGGATAGATCTTCATATTCGGCGGCTTCGCACTGCGGGCCGACTTGTTCGGCCATCTGGAGCAGATCGAAAGCTACGCCCCTGGCCATCAGGTCAGGTTTGGAAGCTTAAACTACACGTCCGACATCCGCGGGGACTTGATCTTCGATGGATTCGAGCCACGACCGGGCGCGCTACACTGTCACGATGGGCATGATTTAGCTCTGTCATCGGACAACACCCAGAGCGTCGCTCAGGTGTCCGCTCCGACCATTAGCTCGGAGCCCACTGCGCCAGTCGGGGACGGACGGTTGGACGCCGCCCTGGAAACTGCAACCTCTACGGTGATAGAGCCGGATACCAACCTAGTCCCTCGCAAGGCCCGTGACTCCAAGGTGCCGGACTCCGATCCGGACTCCGTAAATCCCGCACCTCTTCCGATTAAGCCCGATTGGGCTCCGGTCATGGAGTTCACCGCCGCGGACATTTTTCAGCACTCGCCTTTCGGCAATATCCTGAATTCATTAAAGTCTCTCTCTTTGTCAGGAGAGCCCTGGCCGAACTACGGCCAACACGGTTGGGATGCGGACGACGAAGAAATTCGTAGCCCACCCACCACCCACTTCGTAGCCACTGTCGACGATTTAACCGACATGTTCGACTTTGACTCCAAAGACATCGACGTCATGGACGCCGATGAAGGAGACGATCAAGAACCAACACCTATAGGGAACTGGAAAGCCACCTCGTCATATGACATATACATGGTGGACACCCCTAAAGCGGGGGATGGCGAGGAGAAAACGGAGGATGACCCCTCCAAGAAGCAACCCAAGCGCCGACGTCAGCGGCGCCGCTCTAAGTCCCTCCAAAGCAAAAACGGCGATTCCGGCACCGGAGATAACAACCCGCCGGACAGTGCCGAAGACAACCCCCTCCAGCAGGATTCAGTGCAGGAGGACGAAGGAGCTAGCCCTCATGAGAGAGCGGCCGACAAAGAGGATGAGGACGACAATTACATGTCTCCCTCTGAAGACGAGTTAAGCCTCGACGACGACGAATTCGTCGTGCCAGAGGATCCCGTCGAACAAGAGCGTTTCAAACGCAGGCTCGTAGCCACGGCAAGCAGCCTCAAGAAGAAAAAGCAGCGGCTTAGAGCTAACCAAGACCTGCTAGCCGACAGATGGACCGAAGTCCTGGCGGCCGAAGAGTATAAACTAGAACGCCCATCCAAGAGCTACCCAAAGCGCATGCTGCTACCCCAACTTGAGGAGGAAGCAACTAAACCTACATCACCAGCGTACGATGTGCCCGATCGGCCACCCCGTGGCCGCGATAGAGAGGCCTTCAGGCCCTCAACCCAAGCTGCACCCCGACACTGCTCAAAACATACCAGAGTACGGGGAGACGCAACAGACCTGCGAGACATCTTGGAGAATAAGGCAAGGCAAACAAGACCGATCTACGGATCGCATGGGCGCCCCACTTCATGTGACGCTAGCCGTCACGCCGGACATAATAAGTATGGCCCGATCGAATACAATAGACCAAGCTCGTCCGAGCTGCGTCGTGATATAGCCCAGTACAGGGGCGCCGCACACCCACTATGCTTCACAGACGAAGTAATGGATGATCAAATCCCTAAGGGCTTCAAACCCGTAAACATCGAATCATACGATGGCACAACAGATCCTGCGGTATGGATCGAGGATTATCTCCTTCATATCCACATGGCCCGTGGTGATGATCTACACGCCATCAAATACCTCCCGCTCAAGTTTAAAGGACCAGCTCGACATTGGCTTAACAGCCTGCCAGCAGAGTCAATTAGTTGTTGGGAGGACCTAGAATCCGCATTCCTTGACAACTTCCAGGGCACGTATGTGCAACCACCAGACGCCGATGACCTAAGCCACATAATCCAGCAGCCAGAGGAATCGGCCAGACAATTCTGGACACGGTTCCTAACCAAGAAAAACCAAATAGTCGATTGTCCGGACGCCGAGGCCCTTGCAGACTTCAGGCACAACATCCGAGACGAATGGCTTGCCCGACACCTAGGACAGGAAAAGCCGAAATCTATGGCAGCCCTCACGACACTCATGACCCGCTTCTGTGCGGGAGAAGATAGCTGGCTAGCTCGTAGCAATAACATAACCAAGAGCCCCGGCAATTCGGATACCAAGGATAACAACGGCAGGTCACGCCGCAACAAGCATAAGCGCCGCATTAATGGTGACAATACTAAAGATACGACAGTCAATGCCGGATTCAGAGGCTCTAAACCGGGTCAGCGGAAGAAGCCGTTCAAAAGAAACCCTCAGCGCCCATCCAGCTTAGACCGGATACTCGATCGCTCGTGCCAGATACACAGCACCCGCGAACAGCTAGCCAATCACACCAACAGGGATTGTTGGGTGTTCAAGCAGGCAGGCAAGTTAAGTGCCGAGACCAGAGACAAGGGGCTACATAGCGATGTCGAGGAGGGGCCCCGGCCGCCGAACAACAAAGGACAGAAGGGATTTCCCCCGCAAGTTCGGACGGTGAACATGATATACGCAACCCACATCCCCAAAAGGGAGCGGAAGCATGCTCTCAAGGACGTCTATGCGCTGGAGCCAGTCACCCCAAAGTTCAACCCATGGTCCTCCCGCCCGATCACCTTCAATCGAAGGGACCATCCCACCAGCATCCGTCACGGCGGATTCGCCGCACTGGTCCTAGACCCAATTATCGACGGATTTCACCTTACCAGAGTCCTAATGGACGGCGACAGTAGCCTGGACCTGCTTTACCAGGACACAGTGCGAAAAATGGGCATCGATCCTTCAAGGATTAAACCCACAAAGACAACCTTCAAAGGTGTCATACCAGGGGTAGAGGCCAGCTGTACAGGCTCGGTTACACTCGAAGTGGTCTTCGGATCCCCGGATAACTTCCGGAGCGAGGAGTTAATCTTCGACCTAGTCCCATTCCGTAGCGGCTATCACGCCCTGCTTGGACGAACCGCATTTGCAAAATTCAATGCGGTGCCGCACTACGCATATCTCAAGCTCAAGATGCCAGGACCTCGCGGAGTCATCACGGTAAACGGAAACACCGAACGCTCTCTCCGAACGGAGGAGCACATGGCGGCCCTGGCGGCGGAAGTACAGAGTAGCCTCTCAAGGCAGTTCTCCAATCCAGGCGTCAAACGTCCGGACAACGTCAAGCGAGCCCGAAGTAACCTACAACAAATCCGGCTGGCACGCTCCGAGCAAGCATAGCAGTGCGGCCCCAACCCCAGCCCCTGCCAAACGGCGATACTGGTACCACGCGTACATAATTATGCCTTAGAGATACCATGGGCATAAGGGGAGGGGCACAACAACGGCATGCCCAGAATGCGGCTCAACCGCACTAAGGGGCTCCCTATTTCGCCGTTTTCCTTTTTACACACTTTCAGGACCCAACTATTCGGAAGGCCTGTCCGGCAATACACTCGCCGAACCCACGATGCAACAGCCAGGGAGGGAGCAAGCCACGACAAAAGTCCAAGTGGTCTCTATAACGAGTTTAATACCTGTTTTACTTACAATCCCGTAGCTTGCCCCTAGAGGGGAATATGTCAAATACTCCCATCTCTTGCTTACCGCACTTCTTGTATCGTTCTGCTTTCGCAGCAACCCTTTTTTAATAAACAATATATAACTCTTACCTATTATTGTACTTATCTATTTTTATATACAAATATGTTCAGTCACGACATTCTGCAACCGTACACTTTGGTGCGGACAATACACCAGGGGCTTACAACACCCCATAACATGGTGTGAGAAGACCGAACACTCTCACGAGTGCGGCACCCCGAACTTATAGCACTATATGCATCGGCTCCGAATCATGTCTTTGGTTAATAGTTGGGTTTGCCCGGCTCCCATGTTTTGGTACCTTACGTTCCGCATTGTTGGCTAAGGTAGCGCTGGGAGAACTACTGCGATTGTGCCCCAGTTGAGCTGGGTTAACACCTCAGTAGAGAAAGCTAAAACTGACTGTCATGCTAGTGCGAGAGACCGGTCGCTGTTCGCGAGGTTTCTTCGAGTCCTTAAAGACTTATGCCGCTTCGAGCGAAGAACCGGACTTATCCGGCCTAGGTGTGGATAGCGCCCCGAACTCGGTCTTCCGAATACTAGGGGCTTCGCCGAAATTTAAAATTATAGAATTTTATGGCTAAGTGAGAGTGATAAAGTATTATAAGTCCGACGGCCTGGTTCGTTGTGCTGAACGCCTCCCTAGATGGACCCAAGAAGGGAACAAGAGCGCTCAGGTTTATCTCGAACACCCCAGCACTCATGGCATGGGGGTCGAAGCCGACGACTTGCATCTCTCAGATTTGATAAACAGCCGCACAGAAGGTAATATTTTCAATTAACAAGCGTTGCTTAATGCATATGAACAAAGCTTCAGCGTACAGGATAACAAATGCGAGTCTACTCAAAAATTACATCTTTGGAGCACTCATCCGCTATACGGTGGGCACCCTTCAGAACACCATTATAATACATCTCGGGCGTACGATACTCCTTGCCCGGCAGTGGCGCGTCCGTCAACAGCTTCTCCGCATCTAGCTTGCCCCAGTGCACCTTAGCATGGGCAAGGGCCCAACGGGCACCTTCAATACAAACGGAGCGCTTGACGACCTCAATCCACGGACACGCATCCACCAGCCGCCGCACCAGACCAAAGTAGCTCCCAGGCATGACTTCTCCAGGCCACAACCGAGCTATGAGGCCCTTCATGGCCTGTTCGGCCACCTTGTGGAGCTCAACCAGCTGCTTCAGCTGGTCGCTCAGGGGCACCGGATGTTCGGCCTCAGCATACTGAGACCAGAACACTTTTTCCGTTGAGCTCCCCTCTTCGGCTCGGTAGTATGCGGCGGCATCAAACACACTATGGGGCAGATCGGCGAACGCTCCTGGAGAGCTCCAGATTCAGGTAAGTAGCAGATAATTAACTTTTATATTTTTGCTTTGCATAAAGAATGCCTTACCCGCCGCTATCTTCTTCATCGCCTCGATCTCCTGAAGGGCCTTCTGGGCTTCGGCCTTACCGGTCTTGGCACTCTCAAGAGCCAAGGCAAGCTCGGACTCTCGAGTCTTCGAGTCACGCTCCAAACTCTCGTGTTTTTCCACGAGAGCCTGGAGCTCTTGCCGCACCTCCGCCACCCGTGCCTCCTACTTCTCTCGCTCGGTGCGCTCCAAGGCCGCACTCTTTTCGGCCTTGGATACCGCCTCTTTCAGGGTCGCCACCTCGGTCGTGGCTCCTGCAACATTAACGTTGGTCCTGTTCTTATTTTGCAACCAAGTATTTCTATATACATTTACAGGAGGTACTATGTACCCTCTTTATCCTTGAGCTGCTTCTTGGCACGGCCGAGCTCGCTCTCGGACCGCTCGAGGCTTTCCTTCAATGCATTGACCTCCGCAGTCAGTGCGGCAGAGGTCAGCAGCGCAGCCTGCATTCCCATATTGACATATTTCTATTAGACTCCTGCGTATATCTTTTTCGATCCTCAGGTCGGCTTTTCTTTCCGAACACCGAACTGAGCATCAGGGGCTACTGTCTATGCGGTAATATTTTTTATATATGTTTTTGAACACATACCTCAAAGCCCATTAACAGGCTTGTACAGGCTTCCGTCAGCCCGCTCTTGGTGGACTGGACCTTCTGAATCACCGCACTCATAACAGTGCGGTGTCCCTCATTGATGGAGGCGCTGTTAAGCACCTCTAGCAAATTGTACGGCGCCTCCAGGTGGATGGAAGTCGCCGGCGTCGCAGGCTTGCCCTTCTTGTGAAGGCGCCGCCTGTCGGACTCTGGAACCACTGATGGTTCCGAAGCAGTGTCCGGCCCGGGGCCGGACTTAGATCCCTCCGGGGCTTTACCCCCTTTGGGCCTGGAGTCCAGAAGGTCGCCTTGTGGCGCCTCCAGGACCACCTCCTCCTGGTTTTGTCCCTTACGGGACTCTGCCTCAGCGTCATCTATAGGGAGAGGGGAGGAGGCCGTCGGAAGTGAAGCGCTATTCACGTCCGACGAATTCAGAGAGCCGCTCAACGAATCGCCAAGCTGAGCTCTGGGCGGACTGCATAATTAGATTCGGCATTAGAAGCTATCGAATAATAAAGGAGTACAATAAGTCATTCGGGTAGCCGGACACTCATGATTTTGCTAGGGGCTTGACCCTGGATGGCCATTCCCCCCCGCCGTCTTCGGTGTCGGGGGCGTAGTCCGGCAGAAGGGTCTTCCTCTTCTTGGACCCTTCGGCTTCCCTAGTTGGGGCGGCCTTTCTTTTTGTTCCTCCCCCTGGTGGAGGGGGAGAGGCATCTTCTTCTTCTTCCTCCTCCTCGTCTTCGGAGGCGGAGGGTGCGTTGGGGTTGTCGGGGTAATCCGGCGCCACCGGGCACCGGGAACTCTTTCGGGTCCCCGTGGCCTTCTCCTTGGCCTTCTTCTCCGGCACCATGTGAGGTGCCGAAACTAGTAGCTTTGCTAATTGCACGTCTGCTGGGCCTTCGGGCAAAGGAGCGGATGTCCTCTTCCAGTCCTGTCAAAGGAACGGGAGTTTAGATCCCACATAAAGTCACACTATGAAATTCGGGTATCCCGTAAGGGACCAAATGTAAGCTTACTTCGGAGGCTTGACGTTTGGCGCAGAATCCGCGATCCTCGGTGACGGGAGGGGAGACCTCAGAACTCTTGAAAAGCACCTTCCAGGCGTCCTTGTGCTTCGTTTCGAAGAGCCGGGATAGAGTCTGGTGCTGGGCCGGGTCGAACTCCCACAAATTGAAGTCTCGTCGTTGACACGGGAGGATCCGGCGGAAGAGCATGACCTGGACCATGTTGACAAGCTTGACCTTCTTGGTCACTAGGTCTCGGACGCAGGTTTGGAGTCCGGTCACCTCTTCCGGATTGCCCCATGACAGGCCCATCTCTTTCCAAGATGTGAGCCGGGTGGGGATGCCGGATCGAAATTCGGGGGCCGCTGCCCACTTAGGGTCACGCGGCTCGGTGATATAAAACCACCCCGATTGCCACCCTTTAATGGTTTCCACGAAGGCACCCTCGAGCCAAGTGAAGTTGGCCATCTTGCCCACCATAGCACCTCCGCATTCCGCTTGTCGGCCTTTCACAACCTTCGGATTGACGCTGAAGATCTTCATCCATAGGCCAAAGTGGGGCTGGATGCGGAAGAAGGCCTCACACACGACGATAAACGCCGAGATATTGAGGATGAAGTTCGAGGCCAGATCGTGGAAGTCCAGGCCATAGTAGAACATGAGCCCCCGGACGAACGAGTGAAGAGGAAAACCCAGTCCACGGAGGAAATGGGGAAGAAAGACAACCCTCTCATGGGGCCTGGGGGTGGGGATGAGTTACCCCACATCTGGAAGCCGGTGCGTGATGTCGTTAGACAAGTATCCGACCTTCCTCAGTTTTTTGATTTTCCCCTCCGTGACGGAGGAGGCCATCCATCTACCTCCCGCTCCGGACATGGTTGGAGAAGGTTGAGGTGGGAAGTGTGGGCTTGGGCGCTGGAGCACGAGCACGCAGGGACGGATAAGTAGAGGAGGAAGAAGGCGTGAATGGAAAGGGCGAATTCTTATCCCCTTATATGGGCGGCCAAAACTACGAGCCCCCCACCGGCCTAATAAAATTCGCTTATCTCCCAAGCGCCGCGGTTAATGGCGCGGTTGGGTTACCCACGCCCGTATTGATGAGAATCCCGAAATAAGGGGCCACGATCTCTGCTTTGACAAGACGTGCCAAGGAAACCGCCTCGCTAAACGCACTGAGGTGGAACGATAAAATGAATAAAAGCCTGGCCGTGGCATGATGTCACGCCGCGGAATACATCAGCAGATTTGATTAACGCAAATATTATTCTCTCTACGGTGGAATGTGGAACTTATTTTGCAGAGCCGGACACTACCCTGGTATTCAACATCTTCTATGAAATATTCGGAGGAGGAACCCGCCTTGCAATGCCGAAGACAACTTGCGCGCCGGACTCGTCGTCATTGAAACATGGTTCAGGGGCTACTGAGGGAGTCCTGGATTAGGGGGTGTCCGGATGGCCGGACTAAGACCTTTGGCCGGACTCCCGGACTATGAAGATACAAGATTGAAGACTCCGTCCCGTGTCCGGATGGGACTTTCCTTGGCGTGGAAGGCAAGCTTGGCGATACGATATGAAGATCTCCTCCCATTGTAACCGACTTTGTGTAACCCTAGCCCTCTCCGGTGTCTATACAAACCAGAGAGTTTTAGTCCGTAGGACGAACAACAATCATACCATAGGCTAGCTTCTAGGGTTTAGCCACTCCGATCTCGTGGTAGATCTACTCTTGTACTACCCATATCATCAATATTAATCAAGCAGGAGTAGGGTTTTACCTCCATCGAGAGGGCCCGAACCTGGGTAAAAACATCGTGTCCCTTGTCTCCTATTACCATCCGCCTAGACGCACAGTTCGGGACCCCCTACCCGAGATCCGCCGGTTTTGACACCGACATTGGCCTTGGAGATGTCATTGACGCCGCGGGCAACCTGCTCCACAGAAAGCCGCGTCGACCCCATCCGGTTATCTCGCCGTTGAGGCAGGAGCGCCTCTGAAGCGGGAGGACCCGGCGGGTGATGAACGCGGCAAGGAGATCGGTGCCGGTGATCCCCTCCTGCATCCTCATCATCGTCACCCGCTTGCAGAGGTTGACGATCTCTTGCGAAGGGCGTCGGAGCGAGTAGCCCCAGTTCATCTTCGCCCGCGGCGGCGCGATGACGAAGGGCGGAAGATTGATATGGTCCGCGCCATGGTTGCGGACATAGAAGGAGTTCTGCCACTTCTTGGCAGAATCCTCGAGCGGGATCTTGGGGAAATCCGCCCCCGACCGCTTTGAGATGACAATGGCGCCGCAGTCAGCAAACTCCTTGGTCGACGGGCCCTGCTGCTTCAAGGAGAAGAAGCGCACCCGGAGGTCGATCGTCAGCTCAACCCCCAGGTACCCCTCGCACAGGGTCATGAAGCCGGAGAGCTGGACGACGGCGCTGACACCAAGATGATGCGTTGAAGCCCGACGAACTTCAAGAACGCGCGTAAGAAGGTACTCACCGGCAGCCCGAACCCGTGCTCGGAATGCGTAAGGAAGACAACGCGCTCCTGCCCCTCGGGCCGGGGCCTCTGCTCGCCACGCGGCAGGCGGATGCCGACGTCCGTCTCCCGCGGCAGGCGCCGCGAAGCTCGAAGTCGCGTGATGTCCTTGCTGGTGACGTTGGAGCCCATCCAAGAGCCCGACGGCAATGCCATGGACAGAAGAAGGAAGAAGAAGACGGGCGATGAAGGAGGCTCTGCTCGGGGCTGCGGGCGCAGCTGTGCATCGGTGGCAAATAGGAGAGCAGAAGCAGGGGGACAGGAGGGCGCGAGCGAGAATGGTGTCTGCCGCCCCCTTGCCCCCCCCAATTTATAACCCCCGGTTCAAACATGGGGAAGTGGGATCGTCTGCATGCACCCATTCCACTACCCTGCAATAAGTGTGCACGTACACGCGCACTAACTGTTCGGGGAAGCGCAACCGGCCCGCAGACACCGCAATAAATCCGCGCGCATGGACCAAGGGCGCACGGCGGCGGGCCCTGGCCCGTCGTCCGGTCCCGTCACACGCGTGGCCTGTCAGGCCCATCCGACTTACGGGCGCCACGTGGCGCCTGTGCGAAGCCCAAGGGATTGCCTCAAGATTCGACGGACTCCTCGGTTCCCGCCACGGCCGGGATGCCGCGATCCGACTTCCGAGAAAACTGGCACACACTGGGTGCTGTCGGACCCGGCGCTCGCAGAATCCGCTTTGCTCAAGGGGGAAACTGCGAAGGCCCGCTCATCCGAACACGGCGGACCTTCACAGCTTTGGGGACTACTGTCGGGGGATGAACCCCGGGCAGGCAACGTAACCCGGATCCTCTTCAAAAACGGTGGGGCCCGCATCACCCAACAAAACTGGCATGCGCCTGGCCTGGTCGCTCGACCTGGCGAGGCCCACAACCCGGCCAAACTCTCCGACCCGGCAAGGTACGTCGACCCGGCCTCAGTAACTAGCGCAAGACGGCTGAACCCAGCACGACCAAGGCTTCCCAAGCAAGCCAACCCTACCTATGGCGTCCATGGCAACCCAGCCACGGGTCAGCTCCCGTCCCATCCAGGCCGTACGATGGGACGAGACGACAGTCACCGATGACCAAGACAACAGTGTTTCCACCCATGCCTGTGGTCAGCCGGAGCGTGGCAACAGTGCCCCTCACCTACCCGCTGACCAAGGATGGCGTGGCAACAGTGCTCCCGCCCTCACCGCTGATGACAACAAGCGGTAGCCTAACGGAGAGCACTGTACACGACTCGACTCGGCCACGCCCTGACAATCGACAAGACAATGCACAGTTCCCCTAGGCCTGCAGGGCCCACGCCTAGGGGAACCTGGCGAACCACAAGCCCTCAAGCGGGACCCAGCCCGGTATCCCGGACACCGACAATACGGACGCACCGACTCGGCATATTACCATTGTAACCTTGGGTGGGTTGGTCTATAAAACCCCCCAGGACAGAGGCAACAAGAGACATGTAATGCAAAGCTGCCTGTGAGAAACAAACAGAGCCGACAAGCATAGGACTAGCCACCCAACAGCAACACCAGGGAGAAGGAGCAGCCCAAGCCTCGGCCAGCTTCCTTCCTCCTCCATACAGCTCCAGGAGCAACATTGTACTATCGATCATCCAACTACACTCGGCAGGACTAGGGGTATTATCTCTCCGGAGAGCCCCGAACCTGGGTGAGGGAGTCCTGGATTAGGGGGTGTCCGGATGGCCGGACTATGACCTTTGGCCGAACTCCCGGACTATGAAGATACAAGATTGAAGACCTCGTCCCGTGTCCGGATGGGACTTTCCTTGGCGTGGAAGGCAAGCTTGGGATACGATATGAAGATCTCCTCCCATTGTAACCGACTCTGTGTAACCCTTGCCCTCTCCAGTGTCTATATAAACCGGAGAGTTTTAGTCTGTAGGACGAACAACAATCATACCTTAGGCTAGCTTCTAGGGTTTAGCCTCTCTGATCTCGTGGTAGATCAACTCTTGTAATACCCATACCATCAATATTAATCAAGCAGGAGTAGGGTTTTACCTCCACCGAGAGGGCCCGAACCTGGGTAAAAACATCGTGTCCCTTGTCTCCTGTTACCATCCGCCTAGACGCACAGTTCGGGACCCCCCACTCGTGATCCGCCGGTTTTGACACCGACATTGGTGCTTTCATTGAGAGTTCCTCTATGTCGTCGCCTTTAGGCCCGATGGCTTCTTCGATCGTCAACCACGACGCGGTCCAGGGTGAGACTTTTCTCCCCGGACAGATCTTCGTATTCGGTGGCTTCGCACTGCGGGCCAACTCGCTTGGCCATCTGGAGCAGATTGAAAGCTACGCCCCTGGCCATCAGGTCAGGTTTGGAAGCTTAAACTACACGGCCGACATCCACGGGGGCTTGATCTTCGACGGATTCGAGCCACGGCCGAGCGTGCCACACTGTCTTGATGGGCATGATCTAGCTCTGCCGCCGGACCGCGCCCAGAGTGCCGCTCAGGTGTCCGCTTCGACTATTAGCCCGGAGCCGACTGCACTAATCAGGGACGGACGATTGGACGCCGCCCCAGGAGCCGCAATCTCTACGGCGATAGAGCCAAATACCAACCTAGTCCTTTGCAAGGCCCGTGACTCCAAGGTGCCAGACTCCGTTCTGGACTCCGAATCTTCCGCACCCCTTCCGATCAAACCCGATTGGGCTCCGATCATGGAGTTCACCGCCGCGGACGTCTTTCAGCACTCTCCCTTCGGCGAAATCCTGAACTCCCTAAAGTCTCTCTCTTTGTTAGGAGAGCCCTGGCCGGACTATGGTCAGCAGGGCTGGGATGCGGACGATGAAGAAATTCGAAACCCACCCACCACCCACTTTGTAGCCACTGTCGACGATTTAACCGACCCGCTCGACTTCGACTCCGAAGACATCGACGGTATGGACGCCGATGAAGGAGAAGACCAAGAACCAGCACCTATAGGGCATTGGAAAGCCACCTCGTCATACGATGTATACATGGTGGACACACCTAAAAGGAATGACAACGAGGATCAAAAGGGCACAACCAAGGATCGCTCCCTCGAAAAACAATCAAAGCGGCGGCGTAAGCGCCACGCCAAGCCCCACCTTGACAAAGACCCAGCCATAGAGCAGGGCGAATCAACGGAAGACGAACATGCCATCGGGCAACCGTCCAAATAGGGCAGACAGTCCGAACAAACCATCCCCGGGAAAGATAATAGTCTGGATGACCTCACGCCGGACAAATTGCTAGAACATCGGAACCTCCACCAAAGGCTCGTTGCCACTGCACGTAGCCTGAAAAAGCAGAAGCGGAGGCTCAAAACAGCGGAAGATGCACTCAGGATTAGATGGGGGCAAAGTACTCAATACCGCACACAAGTATGGCAACAGTCGTCACACAAAGAGCTATCCGAAGCGGAAACTACTACCAGAATTTGACGAAGATGCCATAGAGCCCCCACAGTCAAAAAATAAGGAAGCCACAAGGTCGGATAGACGACCCCATGATCGATATCAAGCGACAAAGGGCGCCGCACTCAATATGGCGCGCGATCCGCCCAAGGATTCGCATCGAAATACTGGCCCAACCAGATCCATCTATGGGCCAAGAAAGCAAGCTCTAGTGAGCAATGCAATGCAAAACATATCCGAACATCGCAGCACACCGACATACAGGGGCGCCGCACATCCCCTATGTTTTACCGATGAGGTGCTGGATCATGAATTCCCAGCGGGATTCAAGCCCGTGAACATAGAAGCATACGACGGAACAACAGACCCTGTATTCTGGATCGAGGATTATATCCTCCACATACACATGGCCAAAGGAGATGACCTCCACTCCATAAAATACTCACCCCTTAAGCTCAAAGGGCCAGCCCGGCATTGGCTTAAAAGCCTTCCCGAAAACACCATGGGAAGTTGGGAAGCGCTCGAGGATGCTTTCCGGGCAAATTTTCCAGGGACCTATGTCCGACCTCTGGATGTAGATGATCTGAGTCATATAACTCAGCAGCCTGAAGAGTCATCCCGGAAACTCTGGAATAGATTCCTTACTAAAAAGAATCAGATCGTCGACTGTTCGGACACCGAGGCCCTAGCAGCTTTCAAACATAGCGTCCGAGACGAATGGCTTGCCAGACACCTCGGCCAAGAAAAGCCAAGAACAATGGCTGCATTAACAAGCCTCATGACCCGCTTTTGCACAGGAGAGGACAGCTGGTTGGCAAGAAGCAGCACCAGCGACCCGAGCACATCCGAACTCAGAGACGGAAACGGGAAACCGCGCCGTAACAAAGAACAGCGTCGAATCAAGGATAACAGCCCGATGAGCACAGCAATAAACGCCGGATTCAAAAGCTCTCGGCAAAATCAGAAAAATCCGCCACCCAAAGATGACAGGGACGAGCTATCTAACCTCAACAAAATCCTGGACAAAATATGTCAAATCCACAGTACTCCTGGGAGACCTGCAAACCATACCCACAGAGATTGTTGGGTCTTCAAGCAGTCCGGCAAACTCAATGCCGAACACAAGGGGCTCGACACACCAAGCAAGGATCACGACCGGAGAGCAAAAGAAATTCCCACAATAAGTCAAAACAGTAAATTCACTGCACATGACAAAAGGGAAGAACAGAACGGCGCCTACAAGAACACGTGCCACACGGCCAGCCCTAAAGGAGCACCGCCACTGCTTGTTACAACCAATCACCTTTGATCATCAGGATTACTCCAGAGGGGCCCGGAACGCAGGCTGGACTGCCTTGGTCTTGAATCCGGTTATTGACGGACTACAATTTACACGAGTCCTTATGGACGGCGGCAGTGACTTAAACCTGTTATATCAGGACACAATCCGCAAACTAGGGGTAAACCCAGCTATAATCCACCATGGCAACACTTCCTTTCAAGGAGTCACGCCGGGTCCAGGTACCCAGAGTAGGGGTTCCCTTTCGTTAGAAGTCATGTTCGGCTCACCCGACAACTTCCGAAGTGAAAAGCTAACCTTCCACATCGCCCCATTCGTAAGTCGCTATCAAGCGCTACTGGGACGTGAAGCTTTCGCCCGCTTTAACGCAATACCACATTATGCATCACTTACACTTAAAATGCCCGGCCCACGAGGCATCATCTCATTTCAGGGGAATGCCAATTGACCCTCAAAGTACGGGTAATGGTGCGGTCTCCTGGACAACCGCACACCAATCCAGCCCTACTATCCCGGATACGGCTAGACGAGTCCGGCGTCAACATACATGGGCTTAATAGCCGCATAAACCCTGTACAAGGGGCTCCGCGTGTTCACGCCAGGAGACAATACGGCTCACTTCTCGCCCCAACTATATTTCGTTTATTCTAATATAGATTTCTCGCATGCTTATTTTTTTACTAAAGTTCCTCTTTTTCACAGACGAACACCGTGCTACGCCCGTCCAGGATACGGCACAACGGAGACACAGGCACAGACGTGCAGTAGGGACCCGTTCCAAGGATTCTTTTCAGATTAAGACCCTGTGTAAACCTTTTTTACTGTCTCTTGTTGACAACATCCCCCGGTTTTCGCCATAACCAAGGAGGAGGCTGGCGTTTTGGCATGTGGCCACGCCAGAATTTTGCGCGTACCTGGACACCAGGGGCTTTTTTACCAAGGGCTCTGTTTCGGCCCGTCTTCATAAAGACCGGATACCTTAGGGAGTGTTCGGCGTCACGAGTTTGGCCTTATATGCATCAGCTCCGAATCATGTCTTTGGTCAAATGTTGGGTTTGCCCGGCTCCTGTGTTTTGCTGCCTTACGTTCCGTTATATCGGCTAACGCGGCACCAGGAGAACAACTGCGATTGTGCCCTGGTTCGGCCAGGCGAGCACCTCAGTAGAGAAAGCCGAAAACTGACTGTCATGATATAGCGAGAGACTGGTCAACCACTTGATGACTCTCGGAATCTCTAGGATTCCTCCGCATTAACGAAGGACCGCTTCCTGGTCAGGCACACACACGCCCCGAATTCGGGAGAGTGCGGTGCCTTTAGGGGCTATTGAGTAGCCCCAATGTCAAACTCCTATGGCTAAGTGAAAGTGATAAAGCATTATAGTCCGGTTTCCTCATTCGCCGCATTATCACCTCCTTTGTAGGACCAAGACGTTGGATTAAGTGTGAAAAGGCGCATTTTTTGCGAACACCCACGCATTATATGCGTGGGGGCTGAAGCCAACGACTGCCATCTTTCAGTTTATATACACATATACATTAACGGCCGCACAGGAGGTATTATAATTCTTGCAAGCACAAGTATAAAAAGCTTTTATATTCTATCAAAATATTTCTTTTACAATAGCACCTGCTATTCGAACACAACATCCTTCGAGCACTGCGCTTCTATTAAACGAGCGCCCGGAAGAACTTCCTCAAAGTAGTGCCTGGTAGGTACCCGACCTTCGTCCGAATCCTGGGATGAGACAACACTGGCCTTTTTATCCAGCCCAGTATGTCTTGACACGGGCAAGAGCCATTTGTGCACCCTCTATACACGCCGACCTCTCCATTGCATCAACATGCGGCACAGAACCAAGGAACTGCTGCACCAATCCAAAATAACTTTTCGGCTCTAGCTCCCCCGGCCACAAACGACTTCCAACATACTTCATGGCGAGTCCGGATAACCTGTTCAGCTCCGCAAAGGCGGCCAAACGGTCGGGTACCGAAAGTGGGCGTTCTGGATTGTGGAATTGCGACCAAAACAGTTATTCTAATTTATGGTCACCTCGACCTCGGAAGTGTTCAGTTGCGTCCGCCGTACTCGCTGCCAAATCCAGATAAGTATTTTCCACACTCCACTTCTGGTCTAACGGAGCATACCTAGGATCCCCGAACTTCATCCGCAGCATATAGGGCTTTCCAGCCATGATATCTTCGGCCTGACGCAGCTCCTCCTTCTTAGCTCTCATTGCGGAGCGAGTTTCCTTGACCTCGGCAGTGATCTTCTCAAGATCCTTCTGAGCCGCCCTTTCTTCTTGTTCAAGAAACTTACAGCGGTCGGCAACATCCTTCAATTTTATAGCCATCTCGGTTATTAGCTTCTTACTCTGGCAGTGAGTAGCCTGTTCGGCTTTCAACTCTTCAGCCGCCTTAACGGTAGCCGCATCACTTTTTCTTGCTTGCTCCTTGGCTCGGGCAAGTTCCGCCCGAAGGTTCTCCACGGCAGCGGCACTATTTGCAATAAGCATATATATTGTAAGGCACGAGCATCGAACTCCTCTTATCAGATATCTATGGAGCATACCTTGTGCCTCCTCTAGCCTCTTATTTACAAGTGCGATGTCGGCATCTGCCACGTCCAGTTGCCGCTTTAGCTCGACAGATTCATCAATCCGGCTAGCCACCGAACGCCTCGCCACCTTCATAAAAAGGTAACATTTTATACCTGGGGTTTGATCCTCTGTGCGCCATCACTCTTGACGACACACAGAGTCTCAGGGGCTACTATTTATACAGCGCACATTTTATGCGGCTCTACCAAAAGGTACACCTTTTTACGTACCTCAAAGCCTGTCAGTAAACTCCTGGCGGCCTCGTACAATCCGCTTTCCACGGATGCAATCCTTCCTATCACCGTGTTCATCAACATACGGTGTTCTTCTGAGACAGATGCTCGCCTGAGCAGATCCCTCAGCCTCTCCGACCGCGCACCAGAGGGCACCGGACTAGCCCGACGACCTTTTTCAGGATTCGGACTTGGGGAAACCCGCCGGGACGACACCTCGGGGTCGCCTGCCTCGTAAGTCGGTGCATCTAGGGGAGGCGTTTCGCTCTCCATCATCTCCGGACGAAGATCCCCCGAAGACGAGCTCTGCTGAGAAGGGTTGAGATCCGAACTGCAAGGTAATATTTCGGTTAACTTCCTCAGAAATAAAACAGGGATGCCACTAATTTTTGAACCCCTCTCTTCACTTACGGCTCAGAGGAAAGCTGATCCCTTTGAGGGCGCAATGCGGCCGGGGCAGTCTCCGGCGCCGGATCCTCTGACAAAGATTTCTTCCCCCGTTTCGAGGTCATCCCCTCCGGGTCTTCAGAGGCACTCCTTTTCTTTCCCAGGTTGGGGGAATTATCGATTCCTCCCTTCCTGACAGTCTCCTTCGTGGAGCCGGTAGCTCCTTGGTTCCCCTCTTCGCCCTTTGCCGAAAGCATAATCTGCAGCATCCTGGTTAACACGGGATCCGGCGCGGTCTCGGGCAGGGGGGCTGGACACTTGATAAGCTTTGCCTTCCCTATCCACTCCTGTTCAAAGGATAGTTCTGTTAAAGGGCCACTTTATGATGAAAATGTGGATGGTGTGTCCAAATATAGGGCTACTTACCTTAGCATCCTGGCGATTGCATCTCAGACCTGCGTCCTCGGATAAGTCCGGACACCTTGCTTGTGGTCCGAAGAACAATTTGTACATCTCCATGGGCGTCGCGCCCATAAAATGTTGGAGGACTCGCGGTCCCTCCGGATTAAATTCCCACATGCGGAGAGGGCGACGTTTGCAGGGCAGCATGCGGCGAATCAGCATAACTTGTGCCACTGCGGTCAAGCTAATATCTCTTTCTAGGAGATCTCGAATGCGGTCCTGCAGTAGGGGCACCTCTTTGGACGGCCCCCAGGTAAGCCCTTCATTGACCCATGATGCTCGCTGTGGTGGGGGACCCGAGCGAAAAGCGGGTGGCGCCACCCACGTGCTGCCCCTGGGGGCTGTGATGTAAAACCAGTCCTGTTGCCATAGGCCGAACTCTTCTTGAAAAGTGCCCTCGGGCCATGGACCGCCGGCTATCTTGCTTATGATAGCTCCTCCGCACTCAGCGTCCTGCCCTTCGATCATCTTCGGCTCCACCTTGAAGGTTCTAAGCCACAATCCGAAGTGAGGGGTGACATGGAGGAAGGCCTCACACACGACAATGAATGACAAAATTTGGAGGATGGACTCCGGAGCTAAATCGTGGAATTCCAGCCCGTAATAGAACATCAGCCCCCTCACGAAGGGATCAATCGGGAAGCCTAGCCCCCGAATGAAGTGAGATGTGAACACCATGCTTTCACTGGGCTTGGGAGAGGGGATGGCCTGCCCTTGAGCAGGAAGCCTATGCAAGATTTTGCTGGTTAGATACCTGGCATGTCTCAGCTTTCGCACATCTTCTTCCGTGACGGAGGATGGCACACACTGGCCTTGAAGGTCGGAGCCGGACATCGTCGAAGGTCCGAAGCACCTAAACCTAGAGGCCTTGAGTGTTGGAACTCGAGGCGAGGGGCGGATTCGATTGGATTGAAAGAAAAGGGAGTCGAGCCTTGGTCTCTTTATAAAGGAGTTGAATACCAAGAGCCCTCCCCGTAACCGTTTGGGGCTCGCTTTCAATTAGAGAGTCATACCAAAAGGCACGGTTGGGTTACCCACGCCCATATTGATGAGAATCCCGGAATAAGGGGAGACGATCTCTGCTTTGACGAGACGTGCCAAGGAAACCGCCTCGCTAAACACGCTGAGGTGGAATAGTAAAACGATTCGAATAGAGGCTTGGCCGCGGCGTGATGTCACGCTGCGGAATACGTCAGCAAATTAGATTTGTGTAGAAATTATTCTCTCTATGGCGGTATGTGGAACTTATTTTTGCAGAGCCGGACACTATCCTTGTGTTCAACATCTTCTATGAAGTATTCGGAGGAGGAACCCGCCTTGCAATGCCGAAGACAACTTGCACGCCGAACTCGTCGTCATTGAAGCCTGGTTCAGGGGCTACTGAGGGAGTCCTGGATTAGGGGGTGTACGGATGGCAGGACTATGTCCTTTGGCCGAACTCACGGACTATGAAGATACAAGATTGAAGACTTCGTCCCGTGTCCGGATGGGACTTTCCTTGGCGTGGAAGGCAAGCTTGGCGATACGATATGAAGATCTCCTCCCATTGTAACCGACTCTGTGTAACCCTTGCCCTCTCTGGTGTCTATATAAACCAGAGAGTTTTAGTCCGTAGGACGAACAACAATCATACCATAGGCTAGCTTCTAGGGTTTAGCCTCTCTGATCTCGTGGTAGATCAACTCTTGTAATACCCATACCATCAATATTAATCAAGAAGGAGTAGGGTTTTACCTCCACCGAGAGGGCCCGAACCTGGGTAAAAACATCGTGTCCCTTGTCTCCTGTTACCATCCGCCTAGATGCACAATTCGGGACCCCCCACCCGAGATCCGCCGGTTTTGACACCGACACTGGGTATGTCCGGCGTCCCGCGCCCGCTCATGCCAACCTCGGCTCTGGAGCCCACCAGTGCCCTCGAGCCTCCTCCTCTCTTTAGCCATCCCTTGGCATCTGCCGTGCGCCCACCATGACAGATTGGGTGAATCCACTCATGTCACCCAACCCCCGCCAACACCTTCCCCACAAATCCCTTTGTCTTAAATTCTGTTTGGTCACTCCCTCCCACCAGCAACACTTCTCACTAAAAAATGCAGTGAAACTATCAGACACTAGCTCAACATAGTAGCACCTAACTAAACCGTCAGATCTAGCTCATCACAGTAGCAGTTAACAATAGCATCAAATCATACAGTATATATGCGTTGTTTCATCAAGCAAAAACACAAGCTGGATTTAGAGTTCATCAATCACACCAGATTCGACTGATCAACGAAAGAGTCGTGGCTGACTTATTTGCTTGCGCACTTGCTAGGAGCCGCCACAACGACACCAAATGCTCACGGCTTCATCAGATTTTACGTCGAAGACGACCCCCACGGTGTCAAGTTAGAGCGCAGCGCCTCAATCATTGTCCTATCGTCGTCCAAAAGTGGTTTCTAGCAAAACTTTCTAGGCCGGAGAGGACGTGCCCGTTCATTGCTGGTGATGTCGGCCATGAATTCCTCCACAAACATGGCCACTTATATATGAGCTCTTCATTCCTGCATAGATACGGCATCAAAGATTGCTAGCAGTACATCATAAGTATAATTGCAATGAATAATTTAGACATCAACACAAGTAAACATGGTAAATAAGCATGTCTTGGACTTCTCACATAAAAGAAAGAACCATTGATCTGCAGTAAGTGAGATGAAAGAAAGTAAACTGGAGGTTGAAAGAATGCAACGGTAACATATTTTCTCTCCTTGTTAGCTTAGAAATTGTTCTTTTATCTTTCATTTCTCTTGGTCAATGCTAAGAAGAAAAATGAATTTTTGAGCAACTAGTAAAGCAATGCAAAGGGAGCATAATAGTGCAATCTGGGCACAATAATTGATACTCTGAATCACATGGCAAAAATATAGGGCATACATAACTTTTTTTTAGATTCGAAAAGTCTTGTTATCAAGCTGTGGAACTTCACCAAAAAAGCCTATTGATATTGGTTGCTGGATATTACCAAGAAACTGAGAACCAGAGCAAGAAGAACCCAAGAAATTGAGGACTGGAGCATGAAGAAAAATAAAAAACTGAGGAGCACGAAACAGAGGAAGAGCTCACCGAGTGGTAACGGCACCGCCGTCGATGAAGTCATTATGCGAGACGAGGTGGAATGCCCTGTCTTAGGGGCGTTTGAGGAAAATAAATAAATAAATAGACAGAACTGAAAAATCTGAATACAAGTCTTGTTCACTGGTTGCTTGTCAAAGGAACCCACCCATCTATCAGTCTAATAATATGTGTAAATATGTCTAGTATCTTCCCAATAATTTATATAGTTCAAAGACACCCTTATTTTGATACAAACACTACTTGATGTTCAAGTGAAGCAAATAATCTCTCCTATAAAATAGTTCAAATCAAAGCTTGAACAAGAAAAAAAAAGGTTGAATCTTTTGGTGCATGCACATTGGCCTATTCAATCAGTTCATACCCCTAATTCCTCTATAAAAATGGAAAACAAACACTAAATAGCTGGTGGAGCATGCAGCAGATAGTGACTAATCGAGCACCATGGAGAAATGCCCCTGGGAACCATGACTAACCCAATTCGCTTAGGAAAAACACACAACTCGTTCAATTTTTTTAACAGTCAGCTCCTTCAATTAGACATGCCAAGGACATCAAAGGTAGCATCACAGGTACCACAACAACCAACTCAAAGCACAACTGCTTTTGCATCATCGAAGGAAGTCAAAAATCAACCCGTATCACCAATTTCCTCAAATCAAGAATCTATGAACCCTAGGAATTAAGGGGGTGAGAAGGGGATCAAGAAGAGGAGGAAGGGCTTACTAGCCCACCGTCAGCGGAGAGTGATGCTGTCAGGACCCCGATCCTAAGTCACACCGATCTAGCATGTAACACATCATATCACTTTGTGGCCTCACGCACGGTATTCTCACGGGTGCCACCTTACCTGGCCTGGGACCGTTTGTGCCTTTTGGCTCATGTATATGATAGTGCCGCTAGCATCCATATGGCAAAGAACCCAGGCTGACATGGCTAGTCGTGAACCCAAAGTGGAACTAACTTACAGGGACAGGCATACATGACCCAACAATGAACGTGTCGGTCATCAGCGAGTGAATCCAGGCTGTAGCACTCGGCTAGAAGGACTCCGGTGAACCGGGCTATAGCGGGCTAACAGGACTCTGGAATTCATCGCGTGACATTTCCCCGAGGGGACAGACACAGGAACGAAGAAGGACACATGCCGGCCGGCCTAAGTGTTCCGGAGCAGTAGCAAGCTACCATGGCTCGGTGGAAACACTAGGAGACATTTCCCGGTAAGAGAGGCTACTAAGGATAAAAAACTAGATAGTTAGATCCCACACATACCAAGCATTTCAATAACATACACACAATATGCTCGATATGTGCAAATACAACATGGCATCACAACATGACTCTACAACTCAAGTATTTTATTCAATAGGCTCCGAGGAGCGAGATATTACAAACATGGGTCTCATGACCCAGCATTCAGAGCACACAAGTCAAAGCACAAGCGGAAGCTTAACATGTCTGAGTACAGACATCTACAAATGAAAAAGGCTGAGAAGCCTGACTATCTACCAGATCCTGCCGAGGGCACAAGATCGTAGCTGAGGTAACAAACTAAACGTCGAAGTCCACGTGGTACTACTAGCGAGACTGAAGTCTCTCTGCAAAAACATAAATTAAGCAACGTGAGTACAAATGTACCCAGCAAGACTTACATCAGATCTAACTACATATGCATCTTTATCAACAAGGGGATGGTGGGGTTTAACTGCAGCAAGCCAGCTTTGACTCAGTGGCTATCCTGAACTACGACTGCAATGTAATTCTATGAGGTGGCACACGAGTCCACATATTCACCATATCATTACACCACTATGGATCCGCTCCCGTCTCCCTACGAGAACGCCATCCATAGCACTCACGCATCTTGCATATTTTAGAGTATCCACTTTCACTTGTCTATGAACTGTACAGGCAACCCACAGGTCCTTTACCACGGACACGACTATTCGAATAGATAATGTTAACCCTGCAGGGGTGTACTTCTTCACACACGCTATCACCACTTACCGCCGTTTACACGACATGTACTCGGTAACCTTCAAGCGGAAGCCCAGCGAGGGTGTCGGCCACGACCTGACTAACCACACAAGTCTCTCGTCCAGGTTTATCGCCTATTCGGGTTCCATCCGCAAGGAGATCCGGCCGGGGTGTCGCTCACGGCCCCAAACGATGTGAGCAGGGTTCCCAAGCCCACCTCGACGGGTGGATCTACGCTTGGTACACCGTGCCACGGTGCCTAGTCTGTCCCAAGCCCACCTGTACCGGGTGCCACTTGGTAGACTACTAACACTACCTACAAACACCAGAAACTAGTTGCAACTCCTGGACAGAGATCAAGTTGATTAATAAGTCGAGAGAGCTTGGAGCGCCCGGAGCCCAATGTGTCGTAGTAACTGTTCATGGATCACAAACACAGAACTCAGTTCCTGAGGACGGCTGCAATGAGACAACCCACCATGTACTCCTACATGGCCTCTCACCGCTACCTTTACCAAATCGTGTTCACACACTTAGCTCTCAACAGTAGGACATGTTTACACACCTCCAATTCATCCCCGATGAATCAGACCTGACTCAACTCTAAGCAGTAGCAGGCATGACAAACAAGCATGAATGAGTAGGCACATCAGGGCTCAAACAACTCCTACTCATGCTAGTGGGTTTCATCTATTTACTGTGGCAATGACAGGTCATGCAAAGGAAAGGGGGTTCAACTACCGCAGCATGTAACAGTTGAATCGTTGTTGTCCTAATGCAGTAAAGAGAGCAGGAGCGAGAGAGGGGAATTGTATCATAATGAACAAGGGGGTTTTGCTTGCCTGGCACTTCTGAAGATAGTATAGCTCTTCATCGGTGTAATCAAACTCATCGTTGGAACCACGTCTAGCGAGAGGGGACAAACACCGACAACAGAGAAAGAACACACGATCAATGCAATGCACAATATGATGCATGATCATGACATGGCAATATGCTGTGATTTGAGCTAATGCAACTAGCAACAGGTTAAATGAAGTTGGTTTGAATCTAAGATTCAAATTCAAACTCCATATATGACATTTCAAATGCCATTAATTCAATTTGTCATATACAGTAGCTTTAGGTTGCTCAAACATGCATGAAAATGCCATAAACAGATTCTTTGGATTTTTCTGATCATTTTTCATATATAATTTATCTCATTTGGAGTTATGGTTGAATTTCTATGATTTTTACAAGTTTTAAACATTTTCTGGAATTTCCTGAATAATTTTAAATCTAGAAAATGAATAACTGCGTCAGCATGACGTCAGGGTGACGTCATCAGGTCAAAGGCGCCAGCCCAGGTCAAACGTGACGGCTGGGGCCCACATGTCAGTGTAGCAACTAACTAACAGGGTTAGTTAGTGTTACATTAGCACTAACCTAAGTTAATTAGGGCCTGGGCCCACTGGTCAGTAACTGACCTAACTAACCTAGATAGGATTAGCCCTAACTACTTAGTTAGTCGGGCGGGGCCCGCATGTTAGTGAGAGAGAGGGGTCAAACCTCGCCGGTCAACACGGTCAGCCCGTCGGTGTTTAGCCGCCGGCGACGACAGAGACGGCGGGGCGGCTCGGAAATGCTCTACAGGGCACCATTCGATGCGCGGCTTGCACCTATGGGTTCCTGGGAATGAGGCACATCCATTGGTGGTGGTGGTAGGAGCTGTGGTGGTCGCGATCGACGGCAGCGACCAAATCGGTGGTGGCCGGAGTTCGGGCGAGCTCGGGGTCGAGGCTACAACGGTCTTGGCGATGCGAGGTTAGCACCTACGGCGTCTACGCGGCGCGGCGAGGACGTTGGACGCCTGTCCAGGACCAAATGGTCACCGGAGCATCACCGGCGACGAGTGCGGGCGGCGGCGGGTTTCGGTCAACAAGGGGGCGACGACTATGGTGTGTGAGAGCGAGAACGGAGAGGTGGAGAAGGGGCAGGAGCTCACGGCGAGTGCAGAGGTGGCCTCGGCGTGCTCGGGGAAGCACCGGAGCGAGTGGGGCGGCGAGAGGGATCTCCGGCGGCCGGCGACGAAGGTGATGAAGATGGCGTCGCTTCGAGCGTCTCGCAGGCGCGTGCTTCGTCTTGGAGCCCCGTGGCGTCGAGGCGGAGCCTTGGGGCATGGCGGAAGGGTGAGGGGGTGGCTCTGGGCACGGTGGCGACGAACGGCAGCGGCGGTCGCTCTCGGGTGGAGTGAGGGAGAGAACCAGGGAAGGAGGGAGAACATTCAGGAGAGAGTGAGAGGCCCGGGGGGTGCGTGGCGTCTCCGTGGCATCGTCTTGGAGCACCTGGGAGGAGCCAGGCAGGCAGGGAGGTGGCGTGGCGAGCTCGGCGGCGTCGCGGTGTCCCTCCTCTGCCTATTGGCAGAGGTAGGCGATGACTGGCACCGGGTCAGTGGGCTGGGCTGGCCAGGTAAGTTGCCCGGGTAGGTTTCTCTCTCTCTCTCTCTCTCTCTCTCTCTCTCTTTCTTTTATTTCTATTTTTCTTTTGTTCTGTAAGTTTGTGGCATTACTAAAAATATCTAGGCACTTTCAAAAATCACCAAACTGTGCATGCCCAATGTTTAGAATATATCCAACATGGAACATTTTGGTTTGGGATTATTTGGACATTTAAAATATTTACTAGCATTTAAATGCCCAAATGCAATTAACTAATGATTTAATCCAGTGACCCTCTGTTGTCCTAGAAAAGTGTGCACCATTTTTGTCAGAGGTTCTAGACCAAGGCAAAGATGATGAACATTTTAGTAGGGCATTTTGGGTTCATTGAAAATGATTTTAGTAAACCCTAGTTAGTTTAAGGGGGGGTGCTGGGGGTTCTGTCATCCCCAATTCAATTTAAGTAAAATTTAAACATGATGCAACAAGATGCAAACACTAGGCAGCACCAGAAGCTAGGGATGTGACAACTCACCCCCACTAAGCAAAAATCTCGTCCCAAGATTCAAGACGTGAGGTAAGAGGAAAAGGGGTCACAGAACTATCACAATCTTCATGATCCATCTACCCTTCTCGAAGATGTTGGTTCATTGATTCAAATTGATCTTGACGTCTTTGCTTTCGAGATCTTCATCCACCATGATGACGATAGAAAGAAATTCTACGGAACTGATCTCCTCAAAGATCGAGCAACTGACGATCAACTCACGGAATGAGGCATAGAACATCTCTCGAGCTGAGACACGAAGCATACATCCAAAGGGATGGAGTGTAACAGATGACGAGGGTTCACTAGGTAGACAACAATTCCAGACCTAAGAGAGTGGTGAACGGTTGTCAACGTAGCGAGGAGTTGAGTTGCCATGATACCACAATGGGAAACCAGGGATGGTGACTCGTAGATATATCCCCTTAAGTGGAAAAAAGAATTACCTTTGATTCAGAGATGATTGAAACTCTTTATACCAGCTTAAGGCAAATCACAATCGATCATTTGGAGGAGTTCGATAGAATGGCATACCTGGATTAAAATGGATGATGTGGATTACCTTGTTGAAAACAACACAAGGGATGATTTTAGTAACTGGGGAGAAGCTCAATAGTAGAGAGTGAGTCCACTGTTTGAAAAGTTATAGCATAACCGAAGAAACTAGGACCAATCCCAGTAGTGCCGATGATAACACCTAGCGCTTGCGCGTGCTCTCAAGAACTTGAGCATTTCCATATTCATCAAGGTTTTACCAATATCCCTGTCAAGGATCCTGGCAACACAACGTACTACCATGATGAATACCGGTGGAATAGATGCAGATGCAAAGGAAGATAACACCTTCTCAGATTTCACCTTGGCGGGGCCAAGGGGAGAAAATCTGGATGATCGACCGAGAGACATTTAGCACTCCGCTTCTAATGTTCTCCTTGATGTGCTAGCACAACCCATTTATTAAACTGGGTTGATATCTAGGACATCAAGTAAAGGTTGGACTTCGAGAACAGAAAAATCATAAGGAATAACTACGGAAGTAAATCCATAAGAAATCCTCATGGGGAGGTGGCCAACTTCCTCAATCAAGATACTATAATAATAGGTCTTCCGGCTGGGTGTGTTGGCCACGACATCCACTTAACCGGTTACAGAGAGACCATCATTATAGTTCTTGGGAAATGTTCCAACCATCATATCTGCCTGAGATTCAGATCTGGTTGGTGTCAGGATAATCCAGACTCATCGAGTCTAGGAAGAAAAATGAAAGTTTGCAACACAAATCGACGAGATGGCGTTGCGAGATTCTCGGGAAATGAACTACGATAGCAAGCTCCAAAACATGAGCTGGTTCTGCTACACACATGTGAACACGCTGTCCCAAACAAGCATGAGCACATGGTAGTCTTACAACGAAATACTACCGAGTTCTGGCTGGGAACCATCATCAAGGATTTCGAAGTCTTTACGCAAGTCCATGGATTAGATCCCAAGCATAGACTTCTTTTCCTTGAACAAGTCAATCAGTGGCTTGGTGTGCTAGGGATACATATAGAATGAAGGTTGCAAGTCTCCAAACCATAGAATACTTCGCACGTATGCATGACTGATTTGGGGTGATTCCAGAGGAAGAAACATTGACTTTCTCAAATCCACGGCGGCAACTTGCATCAAATGCACATGAATTAGAGGAAGTCACTTCTTCATCCGGGCATATGCTTCATGCACGGAACATGAAGATAATGCTTATAGAAGTTTCCAATACTAGCTGGATGTTCAACACGAATCATGGAGGGGATAAGGATGTTGTCGATGGGCTCAACAACAATTCATCCAGGTTTCCATATGAATGGAATTCCACAATTATATGAACAAGGTGATAGCACTGGTCAGACCAAAGGATGTAATAGTGTATGCCCAAGGGATCAACCACGAGTAAGACAACATTATGAATATCGTTGGTTCTGACTTGATTTGATGATAGCCCATACGCAACTCAAAGATTTGGGTAAGATAATAGATCCAACAATTGACACGAGGATCAGTCAATGAAGATATCATCTTTCTTCAACACACACGCACAAGGATATCCCTTGGAATGAACTGAGTCGGACAAGCTTTTATCTTCCAACTCTCCAAGTTGTTGTTTAGCTTAACCAACAAGCTCAGGGTATCCAACACAGATTCTTGGAGTAAGGGTGGTTTACAAGAAAACCAACTTGATCACGAACTCAACATAGCGGTCAGGTGACGACCCGGTGACACTTCTGAGAAGATATCCGAAAAATCACAAACCACCGATATGTTATTAAGCTCGAGAACAATCTTGCTTTTCAGGCCAAGACGGTATGATCAAAGGAGCGAGGGATTGTCACAATCCTAACTCATTGATCGAAAGGTGCACCGAAAATAAGGACTAGGTAGCACGATCAGTCTTAGAATGATGATTCAAGAACCAACATGCTAAGAATGAAATTATTGTCCTTTAACTACCAAGCAACAAGGTTGCTAGGAGTATTGATTTCACACATCACGATTCACTTGTCGACATTCCGGTTGCAACAACACGGGAACCGAGAAATGAATAATGATGGAGAGAGTATCACTTTATCAAGAGTTCATAGGATGGTGTGCAATTCCCGTGATATTCTTGATATAAAAATGGTAATACTCCAAGGTGGAGCAGAGCAAAAGCTGGTTAGTATTTATTCTGCGGAGCACAACTACTTTTTCCCAATCCTGGATATGGATGGGGTACTGGAGTTTGTTTCTCCTAGTCATTCTGGAATAGAATGGCTTGATGGACCACAAGAGTAATAGGCATCGATGAACGAATGCACACATACTCTTGACTATCAATTGATAGATGAGGGTCAGAAGACAACTAAAGAGGGACAACTCAAAGGAACATACGATTTTCTGAGTTGTGGATGCATGGTTTAGCATGTCGAACGAAGTTCAACATATTTCTTCCAGATAATCCATGCAGAAAGGTAGAACTGGCAGAGCCACAATATAGAATGGAGAACTCACCGAGGATATTCCTGTTGTGCTCTTTTGATCCAACAAACTTCTGCCATAAAGTGGTTCATAGTATTTGGAAGAAGGAAATACCACGAACTTCGAGGACTATCGCAAAGGTTACTAATAACCTAAAGGGACGAGCAAACACTATCAACATGAAGTAAGTAGGGTGGATCTTGGGTCAAGAACCCAGGAATAGAATGCCTACTAACTAAGTGGCATCACAGGATGCTTTCGAGAATGATGGCCAGAATCATCACACTGGAACACAAAACATGGCTAGATCACTAGGTAATACTCCAAGACACCTAGGGCCATAATCATAATTCCAACATATATGTCAAGGCAATAGAATACCTCAACTCACCGATAGTGTGGTCAAACTGGCCCAAAGAGACATCAGAAACAGAAGGAAGGGATTTGCAAATGCATCAGAATATTGTAGAAACCTGGGATGACTCGGACAGCATAACGGCTGTAAATGCTCAAAAAGATTTGAGACATCCGGCAAAATGGTGGCATAGCCACTCAACATCACAATATCGAGGTTTCAAGATCAACAGTTAACATACGGAAGCAGTAGGAACTGAACTGAGGCTTGAGTCCATCAATACTATAAGTCTACGGATTAGTAACACGTGATCCTGATAGACAGAAGAGATAGCCTAGTTCCTTAACACCGTAGGAGAGATAAGATGACTCGGATCAGAGGGCATGAGGTATAAGGAGTAAAAAGAGCCTTACGTTCCATCCCACAATCAATTCCCTGACATAACTAAAGAATTTCTAGACTCCACTTTGACCAGTTTGGCTTGGTAAACCTACAGGCAGTCAAGCTCCAATACCAAAGCTGTCAGGACCCCGATCCTAAGTCACACCGATCTAGCATGTAACACATCATATCACTTTGTGGCCTCACGCACGGTATTCCCACGGGTGCCACCTTACCTGGCCCGGGACCGTTTGCGCCTTTTGGCTCACGTATATGATAGTGCCTCTAGCATCCATATGACAAAGAACCCGGGCTGACATGGCTAGTCGTGAACCCAAAGTGGCACTAACTTACAGGGACAGGCATACATGACCCAACAACGAACGTGTCGGTCATCAACGAGTGAATCCAGGCTGTAGCACTGGGCTAGCAGGACTCCGGTGAACCAGGCTGTAGCGGGCTAACAGGACTCTGGAATTCATCGCGTGACATTTCCCCGAGGGGACAGACACAGGAACAAAGAAGGACACATGCCGGCCAGCCTAAGTGTTCCGGAGTAGTAGCAAGCTACCATGGCTCAGTGGAAACACTAGGAGACATTTCCCGGTAAGAGAGGCTACTAAGGATAAACAACTAGATAGTCAGATCCCACACATACCAAGCATTTCAATAACATACACACAATATGCTCAATATGTGCAAATACAACATGGCATCACAACATGACTCTACAACTCAACTATTTTATTCAATAGGCTCCGAGGAGCGAGATATTACAAACATGGGTCTCATGACCTAGCATTCAGAGCACACAAGTCAAAGCACAAGCGGAAGCTTAACATGTCTGAGTACAGACATCTACAAATGAAAAAGGCTGAGAAGCCTGACTATCTACCAGATCCTGCCGAGGGCACAAGATCGTAGCTGAGTTAACAAGCTAAACGTCGAAGTCCACGCGGTACTACTAGCGAGACTGAAGTCTCTCTGCAAAAACATAAATTAAGCAACGTGAGTACAAATGTACCCAGCAAGACTTACATCAGATCTAACTACATATGCATCATTATCAACAAGGGGATGGTGGGGTTTAACTGCAGCAAGCCATCTTTGACTCGGTGGCTATCCTGAACTACGACTGCAATGTAACTCTATGAGGTGGCGTACACGAGTCCACATATTCACCATATCAATACACCACTATGGATCCGCTCCCGTCTCCCTACGAGAACGCCATCCATAGAACTCATGCTTATCTTGCGTATTTTAGAGTATCCACTTTCACTTGTCTATGGACTGTATAGGCAACCCAGAAGTCCTTTACCGCGGACACGGCTATTCGAATAGATAATGTTAACCCTGCAGGGGTGTACTTCTTCACACACGCTCTCACCACTTACCGCCGTTTACACGACATGTACTTGGCAACCTTCAAGCGGAAGCCTAGCGAGGGTGTCGGCCACGACCTGACTAACCACACAAGTCTCTCGTCCAGGTTTATCACCTATTCGGGTTCCATCCGCAAGGAGATCCGGCCGGGGTGTCGCTCACGGCCCCAAACGATGTGAGAAGGGTTCCCAAGCCCACCTCGATGGGTGGATCTACGCTTGGTACACCGTGCCATGGTGCCTAATCTGTCCCAAGCCCACCTGTACCGGGTGCCACTTGGTAGACTACTAACACTACCTACAAACACCAGAAACTAGTTGCAACTCCTGGACAGAGATCAAGTTGATTAATAAGTCAGAGAGCTTGGAGCGCCCGGAGCCCAATGTGTGGTAGTAACTGTTCATGGATCACAAACACAGAACTCAGTTCCCGAGGACGGCTGCAATGAGACAACCCACCATGTACTCCTACATGGCCTCTCACCGCTACCTTTACCAAATCGTGGTCACACACTTAGCTCTCAACAGTAGGACATGTTTACACACCTCCAATTCATCCCCGATGAATCAGACCTGACTCAACTCTAAGCAGTAGCAGGCATGACAAACAAGCATGAATGAGTAGGCACATCAGGGCTCAAACAACTCCTACTCATGCTAGTGGGTTTCATCTATTTACTGTGGCAATGACAGGTCATGCAAAGGAAAGGGGGTTCAACTACCGCAGCATATAACAGTTGAATCGTTGTTGTCCTAATGCAGTAAAGAGAGCAGGAGCGAGAGAGTGGAATTGTATCATAATGAACAAGGGGGTTTTGCTTGCCTGGCACTTCTGAAGATAGTATAGCTCTTCATCGGTGTAATCGAACTCATCGTTGGAACCACGTCTAGCGAGAGGGGACAAACACCAACAACAGAGAAAGAACACACGATCAATGCAATGCACAATATGATGCATGATCATGACATGGCAATATGCTGTGATTTGAGCTAATGCAACTAGCAACAGGTTAAATGAAGTTGGTTTGAATCTAAGATTCAAATTCAAACTCCATATATGACATTTCAAATGCCATTAATTCAATTTGTCATATACAGTAGCTTTAGGTTGCTCAAACATGCATGAAAATGCCATAAACAGTTTCTTTGGATTTTTCTGATCATTTTTCATATATAATTTATCTCATTTGGAGTTATGGTCGAATTTCTATGATTTTTACAAGTTGTAAACATTTTCTGGAATTTCCTGAATAATTTTAAATCCAGAAAATGAATAACTGCGTCAGCATGACGTCGGTGTGACGTCATCAGGTCAAAGGCGCCAGCCCAGGTCAAACCTGACGGCTGGGGCCCACATGTCAGTGTAGCAACTAACTAACAGGGTTAGTTAGTGTTACATTAGCACTAACCTAAGTTAATTAGGGCCTGGGCCCACTGGTCAGTAACTGACCTAACTAACCTAGATAGGATTAGCCCTAACTACTTAGTTAGCCGGGCGGGGCCCGCATGTTAGGGAGAGAGAGGGGTCAAACCTCTGGTTAGCCGGGGTCAAACCTCGCCGGTCAACACGGTCAGCCCGTCGGTGTTTAGCCGCCGGCGACGACAGAGACGGCGGGGCGGCTCGGAAATGCTCTACAGGGCACCATTCGATGCGCGGCTTGCACCTATGGGTTCCTGGGAATGAGGCGCATCCATTGGTGGTGGTGGTAGGAGCTGTGGTGGTCGGGATCGACGGCGGCGACCAAATCAGCGGCGGCCGGAGTTCGGGCGAGCTCGGGGTCGAGGCTACAGCGGTCTTGGCGATGCGAGGTTAGCACCTACGGCGTCTACGCGGTGCGGCGAGGATGTTGGACGCCTGCCCGGGACCAAATGGTCACCGGAGCATCACCGGCGACGAGTGCGGGCGGCGGCGGGTTTCGGTCAACAAGGGGGCGACGGCTACGGTGTGTGAGAGCGAGAACGGAGAGGTGGAGAAGAGGCAGGAGCTCACGGCGAGTGCAGAGGTGGCCTCGGCGTGCTCGGGGAAGCACCGGAGCGAGTGGGGCGGCGAGAGGGATCTCCAGCGGCCGGCGACGAAGGTGATGAAGATGGCGTCGCTTCAAGCGTCCCGCAGGCGCGTGCTTCGTCTTGGAGCTCCGTGGCATCGAGGCGGAGCCTTGGGGCATGGCGGAAGGGTGAGGGGGTGGCTCTGGGCACGGTGACGGCGAATGGCGGCGGCGGTTGCTCTCGGGCGAAGTGAGGGAGAGAACAAGGGAAGGAGGGAGAACATTCGGGAGAGAGTGAGAGGCCCAGGGGGTGCGTGGCATCTCCGTGGCATCGTCTAGGAGCACCGGGGAGGAGCCAGGCAGGCAGGGAGGTGGCGTGGCGAGCTCGGCGGCGTCGCGGTGTCCCTCCTCTGCCTACTGGCAGAGGTAGGCGATGACTGGCACCGGACCAGTGGGCTGGGCTGGCCAGGTAAGTGGCCCAGGTAGGTTTTTCTCTCTCTCTCTCTCTCTTTCTTTTATTTCTATTTTTCTTTTGTTCTGTAAGTTTGTGGCATTACTAAAAATATCTAGCCACTTTCAAAAATCACCAAACTGTGCATGCGCAATGTTTAGAATATATCCAACATGGAACATTCTGGTTTGGGATTATTTGGACATTTAAAATATTTACTAGCATTTAAATGCCCAAATGCAATTAACTAATGATTTAATCTAGTGACCCTCTGTTGTCCTAGAAAAGTGTGCACCATTTTTGTCAGAGGTTCTAGACCAAGGCAAAGATGATGAACATTTTAGTAGGGCATTTTGGGTTCATTGAAAATGATTTTAGTAAACCCTAGTTAGTTTAAGGGGGGTGCTGGGGGTTCTGTCATCCCCAATTCAATTTAAATAAAATTTAAACATGATGCAACAAGATGCAAACACTAGGCAGCACCAGAAGCTAGGGATGTGACAGATGCCGGCGATGGGTTGCTCCAGTCTCCACAGCTCACGCCGCAGCTGCTTCCGGTCGCCGCCGAGCTCGCGCCGCAGCTGCTTCTGGTCGCCATCGAGCTCGTGCAGCAGCGACTATATGTGGTGGCGCTGCTTGGCCAGGGGAGAGGGAGAGGGGGAGGGGGAGGGGGAGGGAGAAGGAGGTACGCCGCCGTGGTCTTCTCCAGTAGCGCTGTTGCTGTCCCTCCTTCTCCGGCGTCGTCGCAATCGCCGTTGCCGGTCGGGGCGACAGGGAGCGTACCGTTTTGCGAGAGAGATTGGGTTTGCTTCCACGAGGTGGGACTCGTGGGTCATTTCCTGGCGGTTTCCACGGGGTTTAGAAGGGATTTAGCAGGGGCTTAATCCAGACCAGGTCTAACCGAAGGCTGTTATAAGCCAGACCGGGATTCATCCCCGGCTGGGGTCAAACCCACGGGGTTTGGGCTCAATCCCTGCGGGGGTGGGGCTAATCGAACATAGCCTTAGTGGGATGGTTTGCCCCTCCCCTTGGCCCATGAGGCCCTGCAACACTTGTCGGGCCCCCCAAAAACACCTTTCGGTCATGTTGCCCATAGCCCGGAACACTTCCGGACTCCAATACCCTTCGTCCAATATATCGATCTTCACCTTCGGACCATTCTGGAGTTCCTCGTCACATCCGACATCTCATTCGGGACTCTAAACAACCTTCGGTAACCACATACTATTCCCATTACAACTCTAGCGTCACCGAACCTTAAGTGTGTAGACCCTACGGGTTCGGGAATCATGCAGACAAGACTGAGACACCTCTCCGGCCAATAACCAATAGCGGGATCTGGATACCCATATTGGCTCCCACATGTTCCATGATGATCTCATCGGATGAACCACGATGTCGGGGACTCAATCAATCCCATATACAATTCCCTTTGTCCATCGATATGTTACTTGCCCGAGATTCGATAGTCGGTATCCCCATACCTCGTTCAATCTCGTTACCGGCAGGTCTCTTTACTCGTTCCGTAACGCATGATCCCGTGGCTAACTCCTTAGTCACATTGAGCTCATTATGATGATGCATTACCGAGTGGGTCTAGAGATACCTCTCCGTCATATGGAGTGACAAATCCCAGTCTCGATTCGTGCCACCCCAACAGATACTTTCGGAGATACCTGTAGTGCACCTTTATGGTCATCCAGTTACGTTGTGACGTTTGATACACCCAAAGCATTCCTACGGTATCCAAGAGTTGCACAATCTCATGGTCTAAGGAAATGATACTTGACATTAGAAAAGCTCTAGCAAACGAACTACACGATCTTGTGTTATGTTTAGGATTGGGTCTTGTCCATCACATCATTATCCTAATGATATGATCACGCTATCAACGACATCCAGTGTCCATGGTCAGGAAACCACAACCATCTATTGATCAACGAGCTAGTCAACTAGAGGCTTACTATGGACATATTGTGGTCTATGTATTCACACATGTATTATGGTTTCCGGATAATACAATTATAGCATGAACAATAGACAATTATCATGAACAAGGAAATATAACAATAAACATTTTATTATTGCCTCTAGGGCATATTTCGAACAGTCTCCCACTTGCACTAGAGTCACTAATCTAGTTACATTGTGATGAATCAAACACCCATAGTGTTCTGGTGTTGATCATGTTTTTGCTCGTGGAAGAGGTTTAGTCAATGGGTCTGCAATATTCAGATTTGTATGTACTTTACAAATCTCTAGGTCATATTGTAGATGTTGCTTCCATGCTCCACTTGGAGCTATCCCAAATGGTTGCTCCACTATACGTATCTGGTTTTCTACTTAGAGTCATCCGGATAGGTGTTAAAGCTTGCATCGACGTAACCCTTTACGCCAAACTTTTTATCACCTCCATAACCGAGAAACATTTCCTTATTCCTCTAAGGACAATTTTGACCGCCGTCCAATGATCCACTCCTAGATCACTCTTGTACCCCCTTGCCAGACACATGGCAAGGCACATATCATGTGCGGTACACAGCATGGCATATCATATAGAGCCTATGGCAAAGGCACAGGGGACGACCTTCGTCCTTTCTCTTTCTTCTATCGTGGTCGAGCTTTAAGTCTTAACTTCACACCTTACAACTCAGGCAAGAACTCCTTCTTTGACTGATCCATTTTGAACTCCTTCAAAATCATGTCAAGGTATGTGATCTGTGAAAGTCTTATCAGGCGTCTTGATCTATCTCTGTAGATCTTGATACCCAATATGTAAGCAGTTTTACCCAGGTCTTCCTTTGAAAAAACTCCATTCAAACAACCCTTTATGCTTTCCATAAATTCTACATCATTTCCAATCAACAATAGGTCATCCACATATACTTATCAGAAATGTTGTAGTGCTCCCACTCACTTTCTTGTAAATACAAGTCTCTTGCAAACTTTGTATAAACCCAAAAGCTTTGATCACCTCATCAAAGCATATGTTCCAACTCCGAGATGCTTGCTCCAGTCCATAGAAGGATCGCTGGAGCTTGCATACCTTTTAGCATCCTTAGGATCGAAAAAACCTTCTGGTTGTATCACATACAACCTTTCCTCACGGAAACCGTCAAGGAAACTTTGTCTTGACATCCATCTGCCACATCTTGTAAATGAAAATGCAGCAACTGCTAACATAATTCTAATATACTTCAGCTTCACTATGATTGAGAGAGACTCATCGTAGTCAACTCCTTGAACTTGCCAGAAACTTCTTTGAGACAAGTCGAGCTTCATAAATGGTGACATTACCATCATCATCTGTCTTCTTCTTAAAAATCCATTTATTCTCAATGGCTTGCCAATCATCGGGCAAGTCCACCAAAGTCCATACTTTGTTCCCATACATGGATCCTATCTCGGATTTCATGGCTCCTAGCCATTTGTTGGAATCCGGGCCCACCATCGCTTTTCCATAGCTCGTAGGTTCACTGTTGTCCAACAACATGACTTTTAAGACAGGGTTATCACTCAGAAGTTGTACGCACCCTTGTCGACCTACGAGGTTCGATAGTAACTTGATATGAAGCTTCATAATCATCATCATTAGCTGTCTCTTCAACTGACGTAGGTACCACAGAAACATCTTTCTGTGCTATGCTACTCTTTGGTTGAAGTAAAGGTTCAACAACCTCATCAAGTTCTATCTTCCTCCCACTCAATTCTTTCAAGAGAAACTCTTTCTCGAGAAAGGACTTTTTCTTAGCGACAAACAATTTGCCCTCAAATCTGAGATAGAAGGTATACCCAATCGTCTTCTTTGGGTATTCTTTGGGTATTCTATGAAGACACAATTATCCGCTTTGGTTTCGAGCTTTTCTGGCTAAAGCCTATCGACATAAGCATCACAGCCCCAAACCTTAAGAAACAACAACTTAGGTTTCTTGCAAAACCATAGTTCATACGATTAGGGATGAAAACAGAGCGGAAATGGACGGAACTGAATGCTACCATATTTGTTTGCATATTTTTTTGCGGAGGCAGAAATGGATACAGAAACCCCGGAAATGAATACGGAAACATATACTACCGGAAACGGACACGGAGCGAATACAAAGCGGATATGTAAACAGAAGTGGAGTTGAGTGGAACATAAAACCCCCTTGAATCATAGAGAAATACACACAAAAATAAACAAATTTAATGAGTTGTTAACATGACTATAAAATAATATCATTATGTTACCTAAGTATTGTAATAGTACTGGACAATTGTGTATAGGGTCAAGCTGAGTACATGTAGTAGAAGTTGGGCCTTAAATCCATTCTACTAATTGTGTCATTGTATTCTCTTTGCTGGTGGTGCTACAAAGCAACCATAGGTCTATAGTAAAAATAGAAATTCCATATTCACGGAAACGGAATGTTCCGTTTCCATGCATGTTCCACCGGAAAACACCATTCCATTTTTGTTTCCGTTTCCGCATAAAAAGTTCCATTTCTGCTTCCATTTTGCAAATTTCCATTTCCATTTTCATATTTCCTCTCTGTTTCCATTTTTCCTCCAGAAAAATAGAATGTTTTCACTCCATTTTCATCCCTACATACGGTGTCGTCTCCACCGACTTAGATGGTGCCCTATTTAAAGTGAATGCAGTTGTCTCTAATGCATAACCCCAAAATGATAGCGGTAGATCAGTAATAGACATCATAGACCGCACCATATCTAATAGAGTGCGATTACGACATGCGGACACACCATTACGCTATGGTGTTCCAGGTGGCGTCAACTATGAAACGATTCCACCTTGTCTTAAGTGATTGCCAAACTCATAACTCAGATACTCTCCCCTTGACCATATCATAGAAACTTGATCTTCTTGTTACGATGATTCTCAACTTCACTCTAAAATTGCTTGAACTTTTCAAATGTTTCAGACTTATGCTTCATTAAGTAAACATGCCCATATCTACTCAATTCATCAGTGAAGGTGAGAAAATAACGATATCCACCGCACGTGTCAACACTCATCGGACCGCACACATCAGCATGTATGATTTCCAACAAGTCATTTGCCCATTCTATTGTTTCAAAAAAACGGGGTTTTAGTCATCTTGCCAACAAGGCATGGTTCACATGTGTCAAGTGATTCAGAATCAAGTGACTTCAAAAGTCCATCGTCATGGAGGTTCTTCATGCGCTTTACACCAATATGACCTAAGTGACAGTGCCACAAGAAAGTGGTACTATCATTATCAACTCTGCATATTTTGGCATCAATGTTATGAACATGTGTATCACTACAACCGAGATTCAATAAACCATTCACATTGGGTGCATAACCATAGAAGGTGTTATTCGTGTAAACAAAATAACCATTATCTCTGACTTAAATGAATAATCATATTGCAATAAACATGATCTAATCATGTTCATGCTCAACCCAGACACCAATGCAAACAACATTTATCTAGGTTCAACACAAATCCCAAAGGTAGAGGGAGCGTGCAATGGTGATCACATCAACCTTGGAAACACTTCCAACACACATCGTCACCTTGCCCTTAGATAGTCTCCGTTTATTCCGTAGCTTTTGTTTCAAGTTACCAATATTAGCAACTGAACTGGTATCTAATACCCAGGTGCTACTAGGAGTACTAATAAGGTACACATCAATAACACATATATCAAATATACTTTTGTTGAAGTTGCGAGCCTTCTTATCTACCAAGTATTTGAGGCAGTTCCCCTACCTGTGACCGTTTCCCTAATAAAAGCATTTCATCTCGGGTTTGGGTTGTTGGGATTCTTCACTGGAGTGGCAACTGGTTTGCCATTCATGAAGTTTCCCTTCTTGCCCTTTCCCTTCTTGAAACCAGTGGTCTTGTTAACCATCAACCCTTGATGCTCCTTTTTGATTTCTACCTTCACGGCCATAAGCACGACGAATAGCTTCGAGATCATCTTCCCTTGCATATTATAGTTCATCATGAAGCTCTTGTAGCTTGGTGATAGTGATTGGAGAAATCTGTCAATCACTCTCTTATCTGGAAGACTAACTCCCACTTGATTCAAGCGATTGAAGTACCCAGACATTCAGAGCACATGCTCACTGGTTGAGCTATTCTCCTCCATCTTGTAGGCAAAGATGTTGTTAGAGGTCTCAAACCTCTCAACATGGGCATGAGCCTGAAATACCAATTTCAGCTCTTGGAACATCTCATATGTTCCATGGCATTCAAAAACGCCTTTGGAGCCCCAATTCTAAGCCGTAAAGCATGGCGCACTAAACTATCAAGTAGTCATCAGAACGTGTCTGCCAAATGTTCACAGCATCCTTAGACGACGCTAGAGGGGTTGGCACATGGAGCGGTGCATCAAGGACAGAAGCTTTTTGTGTAGCAGTGAGGACAATCCTCAGACTACGACCCTAATCCGCACAATTGCTCACAATATCTTTGACCTTAGTCTCTCTCTAGGAACGTATTAAAACAGGGAGCTAAAGCGCAAGCTATTGATCTACAACATAATTTGCAAGGACAATTTAGACTGCGTTCATGATAATGAGTTCAACTAATCAAATTATTTAATGAACTCCCACTCAAATAGACATCCCTCTAGTCATCTATGTGATACATGATCCAAATCGACTAAACTGAGTCCATTAAGGGTCCTCAGACAGCCGGACTATATGCATATGCCGGACTATTGGGCTATGCAGATACAAGATAGAAGACTTCGTCCCATGTCCGGATGGGACTCTCCTTTGCATGGAAGGCAAGCTTAGCGATTCGGATATGAAGATTCCTTTCTCTGTAACCGACTCTGTGTAACCCTAGCCCCCTCTTGTGTCATATAAACCAGAGGGTTTAGTCCGTAGGACAACAACAATCATAACCATAGGCTAGCTTCTAGGGTTTAGCCTCTATGATCTCGTGGTAGATCAACTCTTGTAATACTCATATCATCAAGATCAATCAAGAAGAAAGTAGGGTATTACCTCCATCGAGAGGGCCCAAACCTGGGTAAACATTGTGTCTCCCGCCTCCTGTTACCATTAGCCTCAGACGCACAGTTCGGGACCCCCTACCCGAGATCTGCCGGTTTTGACACCGACATTGGTGCTTTCATTGAGAGTTCCACTGTGTCATCACCATAAGGCTTGATGGCTCCTTCAATCATCTACAACAACACAGTCCAGGGTGAGATTTTTCTCCCGGACAGATTTTTGTATTCAGCGGCTTTGCACTGCGGGCTAACTTGCTTGGCCATCTGGAGAAGATCGACAGCTATGCCCCTGGCCATCAGGTCGGGTTTGGAAGCTTGAACAACACCGCCAACATCCGCGGAGACTTGATCTTCGACGGATTCGAGCCCATGACAGCCGCACCCTTCCGCCACGACGAACATGACCTAAATCTGTCATTGAACTGTGTGTAGGAGATAGCGCCTATAACTGCCCTGGCCCTAGATCCAGAGCAGATTGCGCCATCCGAGGGTGGGAGGCTAGACCCCACCACGGAAACCGTAGACTCAGCGGCGCTAGAGCCGAACACAGATGTGGCCTCCAACGAGGCCTGTGTCATCGGAACCTCAGACTCGTCTACGGCCATAGGCTCCGAACCATGTGTATCCGCACCCATTGACCGGGCGCTGATCTTAGAGTTCAGCTCCGTGGACATCTTCCAACACTCACCCCTAGGTGACGTGTTAAACTCATTAATGTCTCTCTCCTTGTCAGGAGATTCTTGGCCGAACTATGTCCGACTTGAGTGGGAAGCGGACAACGAAGAACTTCGTATCCCACCCACCACCCACTTGATAGCCACTATCGATGATTTAACCGACATGCTTGATTTCGACTCCGAAGACATCGACGGTATGGACGATGATGCCGGAGAAAAACAGGAACCACCGCCCACATGGCGCTGGACAACCACCTCCTCATACGATATAATACATGGTGAACACACCCAAAGAAAACAATGGCGAGGACAAAACAGATCGAGTTGAGGATAAGCCTCCTGAGAAGCAGCCGAAGCGGCGACGTCAGCAGCGCCGCTCTGAACCTCGCCATAGTAAAAACAGCGATACCGGCACAAAAAAGAATAACACCCCAGACAACGCCGAAGACAATGAAGACCCCGCAGACCCAGCAATGGAGCAGGACGAGCAAGGAGACGACGAACATAGTCCAAGGCCGCTGTCCGATCACAGCGATGCCGAAGACACAAATTATCAACCTGTCTCCCAAGAGGAGATCAGTCTGGATGACGATGCATTCATCGTCCCAGAAAAACAATTGGAACAAGAGCGCCTCCACCAGAGACTTACCGCCACCGTGAAGAGCTTGAAGAAGCAGAAGCAACAGCTTAAAGCCGCACATGATACGCTCAATGATAGATGGAACGAAGTGCTCGACACGGAGGAAAAAATACGGCGGTAATCTCCAAACAAAGAGCTGCCCCAAGCGCAAACTGCTGCCCAAATTCGACGACGAGGCTATCACACCCATACCGCCGAATAACAATATGACCGATCAACCAAACTGACCACCTCGTGGTCGAGACAGAGCGGCTAACAACACCGCATACAAACTCGCACCCCCTCCCCATAAAGGAAGGGAGGTCGCAATCTAGGACCAAAAACACAATTTACACGAAGACCTGGAGAAAAAGGCTGGCAGAACCAGGTCCATCTATAGATCTAGGGAACGTATTCCCGCACAGGATCATGGCCATCAAACCAAATCTGCTGGTCACTTACCAGTTCGGAACCAACACCGAACAATACAACTGCCAGACTCACGCCACGACAAAGCCAAATACAGGGGTGCTGCGCACCCCCTGTGCTTCACCGATGAGGTGATGGATCATGAATTTCCAGAAGGGTTTAAACCCGTGAATATCGAGGCATACGCCGGAACGACAGACCCTGCGGTCTGGATAGAAGACTTTATTCTTCACATCCACATGGCTCGCGGAGACAATCTCCACGCCATAAAATACCTACCCCTCAAGCTAAAAGGACCAGCTCGGCAATGGCTGAAAAGCCTCCCCGAAAATTCCATAGGAAGCTGGGAACAACTTGAGGACGCTTTCAGGGCCAATTTCCAAGGGACCTATGTCCGACCTCCGGATGCAGACGATCTAAGTCACATAACCCAACAGCCCGGAGAGTCAGCCCGTAAGCTTTGGAATCGATTTCTCACTAAGAAGAACCAAATCATCGACTGTCCGAACGCCAAAGCCTTAACAGCTTTCAAACACAGTGTCCGAGATGAATGGCTGGCCAGACACCTCGGCTAGGAAAAACCAAAGACAATGGCAGCCCTAACTACACTCATGACCCGCTTTTGTGCGGGAGAGGACAGCTGGTTGGCCCGTAGCAGTACCAGCGATCCTGGCACATCCGAAGTCAGGGATGGCAATGGAAAACCACGACACAATAAAAACGAACACCGAAACAATGAACAAAGCCCAGACAATACATCGATAAATGCCGGATTCAGGGGCTCTAGACCCGGTCAACGAAAAAAAATCACTTAAAGGCAGCATAGATGGTCCATCCGGCCTGGATAAAATTCTAGACAAGTCTTGCCAGATTCATGGCACCACCGACAAGCCAGCTAATCATACCAACAGAGAATGTTGGGTCTTCAAGCAGGCCGGCAAGCTCAACGCCGAACACAAAGGGAAGGGACCGCAAAGCGAAGACGAGGACGAATCTCGCCAGCCGAATACGGGGGGGGGGGCAGAAAAATTTTCCACCGGAGGTAAAAACAGTGAACATGATTTATGTCACCCTTATCACAAAGAAGGAGCGCAAACACGCACTCTGAGACGTATATGTTGTAGTGCCCGTCGCCCCCAAATTCAACCCATGGTCGGCCTGTCCGATCACCTTTGATCGCAAGGATCATCCGACTAGTATTCGTCACGGGGGTTCGACTGCCTTAGTGCTCGACCCAATAATTGACGGATACCACCTCACTCGAGTCCTCATGGATGGAGGCAGTAGTCTCAATCTGATATATCAGGACACTATCCATAAGATGGGGATAGACTCGTCAAGAATCAAGCAAAGCAGCACTACCTTTAAAGGAGTAATACCAGGCATAGAGGCCCGCTGCACGGGCTCTCTAACATTGGACGTTGTCTTCGGCTCTCCTAATAACTTTCAAAGTGAAGAGCTAATCTTCGACATTGCTCCATTCTGAAGTGGCTATCATGCACTACTCAGACGACCTTCGCCCGTTTCAATGCAGTCCCGCATTAAGCTTATCTCAAACTCAAGATGCCTGGACCACATGGCGTTATCATGATCAGCGGAAATACGGAGTGTTCTCTTTGTACAGAAGAATATGCCTCGGCTCTAGTAGCTGAAGCTCGAAGCGGCCTTTTCAAGCCAAGCAGCTCATCGGTCCTCAAGACCGCGGACACAGCCAAATGTGTTCGGTGCACACCTATGTGTAGTAGCTCAGATAAACCTGAGCTTGTTTAGCAGCCCTGCCCCCATAGATCGCCCCATAAGAAAATTGTACATGTTTTCCCGTACAAATAAATATACACGCAACATTCCTTGGGTGGCGCTGGGGGCACCTTGCACATAAGAAGTCTATAGTTCGGCTTGACCCTATTCGGACTCAAGAAGCTACAGTTCACAGTTCATCAAAACCAACAAACTATACCCACGACCATACCAGATTCTTTCACCTGGTTCTTTCTTTTTTACAGATGGCCATCATGATATACCCTTCAAGGACACTGCACAATGGAGACAAAGGCGCAGATGTGCAGCAGGGCCCCGTTTTAAGGTTTCTTTTTATATTAAGACCCTGTGTAAACCTTTTTTTATATTATTATCTCTTGTTGTTTCACACCCTCCTGGCATATAAAACGCTCAGGAAAGATATCGGCATTATTTGCGAACTTACGATTCGCCGTACTGAAATGGATGTTATAGAAGCAGCGTGCAGTGTGCTTTGAGAACTATACTCTCACCACAGGCGCTCTCTCCTCACACCGGATTGCCGCACATGCCTTGAATTCAGGGCTCATTACTAGGGGCTGTATCCAGCCCGGAATATATTGAAAAGTACGAATACCTCCGGGAGTGTTCGACGTCGCGAGTTTTGGCCTTATATGCATCAGCTCTGAATCATGTCTTTGGTCAATAGTTGGGGTTGCCTGACTCATGTGCTTGCCACCTTACGTTCCGCTCTATCAGCTAAGGTGGTAAAGGGAGAACTACTGCGATTGTGCCCTGGTTCATCCGGATGAGCACCTCAGTAGAGAAAGCCGAAAACTGACTGTCATGATAAGGCGAGAGTTGGTCAACCACTCGATGACTTAGTGGAAATCTTCGCGATTCCTCCGCATTAATGAAGGACCGGTTTCCCGGTCATGTATGTAAATGCACCGTATTCGGATAAATGCGGACATACCAGGGGCTATATAGTATCCCCACTGTCAAAGTCCTATGGGTAAGTGAAAGTGTTAAAGCTCTATAGTCCGATTGCCTAGTTCGCCGCACTAACACCTCCTTAATGGACCAAGACGTTGGGTCAAGTGTGATCAAGTGCTTTTCCGAACACCCCTGAGTTATACGCGAGGGGGATGAAGCCGACGACTGCAAACTTTCAGGTTATATACATATATACATAAACGGCCGCACAGGAGGCACTAAAATACTTTATGGGCAAAAGTATAAACAAAGCCTTCATTATCATAAGCATTATTTTTACAATCCGGATACATGTTACTCGAACATAATATTTTTCGAGCACTGACCCTCTATCAAGTGGGCACCCTCTAAGACTTCTTCAAAATAGTGCTTTGGTGTGTCCTGACCCTCGGGTGGACCCCCTGCTGCAATATCGATGGCCTTCATCTTCGCCCAGTACGTTTTCACACGGGCAAGGGCCATCCATGCACCTTCTATGCATGTTGACCGCTTGACAGCGTTGATGTGCGGCACCGCACGAGCAAGCTGTTGCACTAAACCAAAATAACTATTCACAGTTGCTCCCTCAGGCCATAGCCGGTCCACGATAGCCTTCATGGCAAGTATGGATATCCTGTGGAGCTCGGCCCATTCGGCCATCTGTTCATTCAACAGCAACATACGCCTTGGCATGCTAAACTGCAACCAGAAAAGAGTTTCGCTTCATGGACTTCTTGGGCTTGGAAAAACTGTGTCGCATCACAAGCACTCTTTGACAAGTCCAAATATGCATCCAGAGAACTCCACATTTGATCAAGCGGGGCATACTTCGGATCGCCGAACTTAGTTCGCAATAAAAAGGGCTTTCCAACCACGATCTCCTCGGCTTGCCAGATCTCCTCCCGAGCCGCTCTGGCCTCTGACCGGGTTTCCTTTGCCGCCTGTAAGGCCTTCTCAAGGTAAGCCGTTTTTGCTTGATTCTCTTTCTCGAGAAGTTCATATCGGCTAGCGGCATCCCTTAGCTCAAGCACCATGTTGGATATTTTCTCCTCACTCAGGTGATGAGCAGCCTGTTCAGCTTTTAATTCACCAACTACCTTCTCGGCAGTCGCGTTGCTTATCCTAGCTTGTTCCTTGGCCCGGGCAAGCTCAGCCCCAAGGGTCTCCACGGCAGCAGCACCATCTGCAGTCAAGCATATTATAAATTCCAGCATCATGCTCCTATTTATACTCATTGACTGCCCAAAGGACATACCTTGCGCCTCGTCAAGCCGTTTGTTCATGAGTGTGATGTCATCATCCCCTACATCAAGTTGCCACTTCAATTCGGCAAATTCGGCAGCCCGGGCAGTGGCCGGGGCTGCAGCCGCTTGCGTACAAATTGGCAAAATTATTACCTGAGATTATTTATCTTTTGATCCTCTGATCACCTTGTTTGGATGGAAACCAGAGTCTCAGGGGCTACTATACATAGTGCACCTTGCGTTTATGGTACAATTAAAAAATATCACATTACATACCTCAAAGCTTCTTAGCAGGCTTGTCAAGGCCTCATTCAATTTGCTTTTCACGAACGAAATTCTCTCAATCACCGTACCCATTAAGGTACGATGTTCCTCTGAGATGGGTGCTTGCCGCAGAAGACCCGTCAATATGTCCGGTTGCATATCGGATAGTCTGAGGCTTTTGTTGTTGGTCTCTCTAGGAGCCGAACACCCCGGACCTCGGGCGGCCGAAGAGTCACCTTCTGGCCTTGTCCTCCTTTGCGGATCCGGAGAGATCCTCCGGGACGACACCTCGGGGTCGTCCGCCTTATGGGGCGGGGAAGTATGTGGCGGCGTTTCGCTCTCCATCATCTCCGGAAGAAGATCCCTCGAGGACGAAGATTGTTGAGGGAGGCTATAGGCCGAACTACAAAACATGCATTTCAGATATTACCTTCACAAACAGGAAAAGAACGGGGTATGTTTATTAAACACCTTTGTTCACTTACGGTTCAGTTAGAGGCTGGCCCCCTTGTGGGCATTGTGCGGCAATATTGCCTCCCGAATACGGCCCCCTGATAGGGATTCTTTCCCTCGCTTGGAGGCCTCTACCTTCAGGTCTTCGAGGGCGGCCCTCTTCTTCCCGTGGGGGGGGGGGGGATGTTAGATTCTCCTCCCCGTTCATCCTCCGACACAGGAGTTTTGATTTCCCCGGGTACGGTGCATGACGTACCTCCGATATGAAGGCCACTTTTGACCTCCCCACTCCTCTCCTTTTCTCCCCTCAACGACACTTGATAAGGTGCTAGAGCCAACATCTTGATTAACACTGGATCTGCTGAGTTTTCGGGAAGAGGGGCCGAACACCTGATCCTCTCCGCCTTCTTTACCCAGCCCTGGCCGAGTACGGTTTTCTCAGAATACTGTTATGGGAAACTTAGACTAAAAAATATGCTCGGAAATTGAGTGCCTACCAGGGAATCCGGGTGGTTGCAGTCGAGGCCGGCGTCCTGTGGTGTCCGGACACCTTTTTCGTGACCCAAAGAATAATTCATACATCCTTTCGAGTGTTGTGCCAAAGAAGCATTGAATGGTTCGCCGTCCTTCCGGATTGAACTCCCACATGCGGAGAGGTCGACTTTGGCATGGCAAGACCCGACGAACTAACATAACTTGGATCACCTTGATGAGATCGATGTTCTTCTTAATAAGGTCTTGAATGTGGCTTTGCAGTATTTGCACTTCATCTAGCGATCCCCAATCCAGCCCCTTGTTGATTCACGATGCAAGCTGAGACAGAGGGCCAAATCGGAAGGCGGGTGAAGCCGACCACTTTGTACCATGAGGTTTCGTGATATAAAACCACTCCCGTTGCCATAGGCCGGAAGCTTCAGTGAAGGAACCCTTTGGCCAGGCGATGTCGGCCAATTTGCTTGTTGTAGCACCTCCGCACTCTACGTGTCTCCCGTCTATTATCTTCGGCTTTACATTGAAGGTCTTGAGCCATAAGCCAAAGTGTGGAGAGATACGGAGGAAAGCCTCACACGTGATAATGAATGATGAGATGTGAAGGAAGGAGTCCGGAGCTAGATCATGGAAATCTAGTCCATAGTAAAACATGAGCCCTTGAACGAAGGGATGAAGGGAGAAACCTAGCCCCCGGAGGAAGTGAGGGATAAATACGTCCCTCTCATTGGGTCTAGGAGTAGGGATAACCTGCCCTTGTGCAGGAAGCATGTGAAGGATCTCCGCGGTCAAATACCTCGCCTCCCTGAGCTTCATGATATCCTCCTCCGTGACAAAAGAAGCCGTCCACCGGCCTTTAGAGCTAGATCCGGACATGGCTTGAGGTTCGAAGCGACTGGTTAAGCCTTGGGTGTTGGAACTCGAGGTGGGAGGAGGAGAGGAGTAGCATAGAAGGGAAAGGCGGGTCTCGGCCTCCTTATAAATATGACGAATATCAAACGTCCCCTACATGGCCCTAAAACATGCCTATTCCTAAGGAATCATACCAACGGGACGGTTGGGTTACCCACGCCCGTGTTAATGAGAATCCCGCAATAAGGGGACACGATCTCCGCTTCGGCGAGACGTGCCAATAAAACCGCCTCGCAAAGCGTGGAGCAGTAGGTTGGAAAAACGATTCAAAATAATGACCGAACGATGATGTAATGTCGTGCTGCATAAGCTGTCAGCGGATTGGACTTGTGAAAATATTATGCTCTCCACGGTGGTATATGGAATTTATTTTGGAAAGCCGGACACGATTCTTATGTTCAAGATCAACTTTGGAATATTCGGAGAAGGAACCCGCCTTGCAATTCTGAAGACAATCAAGCAATCCTCGGACAGCCAGACTATATGCATATGCCGGACTGTTGGGCTATGAAGATACAAGATAGAAGACTTTGTCCCGTGTCCGGATGGGACTCTCCTTTGCATGGAAGGCAAGCTTGGTGATTCGGATATGAAAATTCCTTTCTCTGTAACTGACTCTGTGTAACCCTAGCCCCCTCCGGTGTCTATATAAACCGGAAGGTTTAGTCCGTAGGACAATAACAATCATAACCATAGGCTAGCTTCTAGGGTTTAGCCTCTACGATCTCGTGGTAGATGAACTCTTGTAATACTCATATCATCAAGATTAATCAAGCAGGAAGTAGGGTATTACCTCCATCGGGAGGGCCCGAACCTGGGTAGACATTGTGTCCCCCGCCTCCTGTTACCATTAGCCTCAGACGCACAGTTCGGGAGCCCCTACCCGAGATCCACCGGTTTTGACACCAACATACGACCCTAATCCGCACAATTGCTCACAATATCTTTCAACTTAGTCTCTCTCTAGGAACGTATTAAAACAGGGAGCTAAAGCGCGAGCTATTGATCTACAACATAATTTGCAAGGACAATTTAGACTATGTTCATGATAATGAGTTCAACTAATCAAATTATTTAATGAACTCCAACTCAGATAGACATCCCTCTAGTCATCTAAGTGATACATGATCCAAATTGACTAAGCTGTGTCCGATCATCATGTGAGACAGACTAGTCATCAATGGAACATCTCCATGTTGATCACATCTACTATATGACTCATGTTCGACCTTTCAGTCTCTCATGTTCCGAGGCCATGTCTGTACATGCTAGGCTCGTCAAGTCAACCTAAGTGTTTTGCATGTGTAAATCTTGCTAACACCCATTGTATGTGAACGTTAGAATCTATCACACCCAATCATCATGTGGTGCTTCGAAACAACAAACCTTCGCAACGGTGCACAGTTAGGGGGAACACATTTCTTGAAATTTTAGTGAGGGATCATCTTATTTATGCTACCATCGTTCTAAGCAAATAAGATGTAAGCATGAAAAACATCACATGCAAATCATAAAGTGACATGATATGGCCAATATCATCTTGCGCTTTTGATCTCCATCTTCGAGGCACGACATGATCACCATCGTCACCGGCATGACACCATGATCTCCATCATCATGTCTTCATGAAGTTGTCTCGCCAACTATTACTTCTACTACTATGGCTAACGGTTAGCAATAAAGTAAAGTAATTACATGGCGCTTATATTGACTCGCAGGTCGTACAATAAATTAAGATAACTCCTATGGCTCCTGCCGGCTGTCATACTCATCGACATGCAAGTTGTGATTCCTATTACAAGAACACGATCAATCTCATACATCACCTATATAATTCATCACATCCTGTTGGCCATATCACATCACATAGCATACCCTGCAAAAACAAGTTACACGTCCTCTAATTGTTGTTGCATGTTTTACGTGGATGCTATGGGTTTCTAGCAAGAACGTGTCTTACCTACGCAAAAGCCACAATGGTGATATGCCAATTGCTATTTACCCTTCATAAGGACCCTCTTCACCGAATCCGATCCGACTAAAGTGGGAGAGATAGACACCGGCTAGCCACCTTATGCAACAAGTGCATGTCAGTCGGTGGAACCTATCTCACGTAAGCGTACGTGTAAGGTCGGTCTGGGCCGCTTCATCCCACAATGCCGCCGAATCAAGATAGGACTAGTAACGGTAAGCAAATTGACCAAATCATCGCCCACAACTACTTGTGTTCTACTCGTGCATAGAATCTACGCATAGACCTAGCTCTGATACCACTGTGGGGGAATGTAGTAATATTTCAAAATTTTCCTATGTGTCACCAAGATCAATCTAGGATATGCTAGCAACGAGAAAGAGGGAGTGCATCTTCATACCCTTGAATATCTCTAAGCGGAAGCGTTACAAGAACGCGGTTGATGGAGTCGTACTTGTGGCGATTCAAAGCGCGGAAGATCCGATCTAGCACCGAACGGACGGCGCCTCCGTGTTCAACACATGTACATCCCGGGGACATCTCCTCCTTCTTGATCTAGCAAGGGGTAAGGAGAAGTTGAGGGATAACTCTGGCAGCACGACGGTGTGGTGGCGATGGAGCTCGTGGTTCTCCGACACAGCTTCGCTAGGCACTACGGAGGAGGAAGAGGTGTAGGAAGGAGAGGAAGGGCAGCACCAGGGCGTGTCTAGGTGCGTCTGCCCTCTCTCTCCCTCACTATACATAGGGGGAAGGGAGAGGAGGAGGCG